>NW_028301564.1:14685000-14942500 GCF_042242905.1 Orbicella faveolata
TTCCCCATTTTAAAGATTCCCGCTTTTAAAGATTCCCCATTTTAAAGATTCCCGCTTTTAAAGATTCCCCATTTTAAAGATTCCCGCTTTTAAAGATTCCCCGTTTTAAAGATTCCCGCTTTTAAAGATTCCCCATTTTAAAGATTCCCGCTTTTAAAGATTCCCCATTTTAAAGATTCCCGCTTTTAAAGATTCCCCGTTTTAAAGATTCCCGCTTTTAAAGATTCCCCATTTTAAAGATTCCCGCTTTTAAAGATTCCCCATTTTAAAGATTCCCGCTTTTAAAGATTCCCCATTTTAAAGATTCCCCGTTCCCCGTTCCCCATTCCCCATTCCCATTCCCTGATTCCCCGTTCCCCGTTTTAAAGATAGCCTTTATTTAATTTAGCTGGTGGTCTATTCTGATAGCGGTTATCTCTCTAATTAGCTCGGATGTCTGAAACATTTCGCGCCATGTCATACTGCGCATGATAAGTAGCTATAAGTTTTAATTTATCTTCCACGTTTCATCAATCTGCGCAGATTTGACGATTGTAGAGGGTCGCTTAACCTTTAAATGTTAGCATAAGCCTATCGAGCCGTTTATAGAGAACACGACTGATTATTATTATTATGCAAAGTAGGTGACATTTGTCATGTTTTTGGTCGCTCAGCGATTGTGGGAAGTATCGAGTGTCAAGTCAATTAACGCCGGGTCGCTCTTGGCAGAAAATCAGCTTTTAGGCATATGTCAGTCTGCTAACTGCTGTGACCATGTACGGCTTTGTGAACCAAGCTTTACAGGAGTTTGTGATACGAGAGAGCAGCTTCGAAACATGGGAGGAGATATTGTACGTATATTTACAGATCGGCATTTGTAAATCAACCATCGGCCTAAACCGATCGAGCGAAGCGGCCGACATTCACCAATCGAAAAAGTATTGATGTCAACATGTCAAGAATTTTTCTCTCGCGACTGATTGTGTGCCTTGATCTTTGTCTCGTAGGAAGAAAGCAAATCTCGATTTAGGAGAAACAGGAGAATTCAACCAGCGGAGAATATATGATGATCAAAATACCTTCGATCTGTTGAGAGTCGCTTCCGAAGTTCTCGGTGAGTACACATTGTGCCTGTGTACATGTATTTGCCCGCTTTTCCGGTCACCCCGGGGTTTCTGAATTTTCGCCTTCGCGCTTTTTGTGTTTTATAATTTTATGTGAAAATTATGATTTCCTAAATGGCGAAATAATCATAACTACATTGCCTAGCGTGATAAAATAGTATTCGATCCCACCTTAAACTTACGAGATTTGTCTCAAGGCCCGCACGAACGTCTATTGTTGTTTACATTGAATTTTCCCCTTGTAAAAAGTTTCAGCGCTGTGTCAAAATAAATGAATGGCTGTCTTGAAATTCAGTGAATATGATAGCCCTTCTCTGGATGAATTTACTTCATAACAAGCAAACTAAGACTTTTTAATATCCATTTGATTATCATGATGTGTTATTTGTTTCGCTTAAATTCAAATGAGGGTGAAAATGTCACTGAGCTGCTTTGAAGATTAAGGGAACCTTTGAATACAAAGCGATGCACTGAGCGCTGAAGTGGGAGACAAATTTTAAAAGCAAATCGATTCATAATCAGTGACTGATCGAAGAATGATTATAGATTAAAAAGACCCGATGTTGCTTTGCTTTACGTAAGAAATCTTCAGACATCTGGCACTGTGGAGAGACAGTCATACGATGCATGCGGTTGTATTAATACGATTTCAAATTGACACTTGACCTAGAAACCTTGTCAAAACTGAAATACCTTTTTCACAGGGAAACAGTAAAAACATGAGAGGCTTATCACTGGGATGATATCTTTTTAGAAGATTTAGTAGCGTTAGCTGGGGAGGGGGACTGTTAGGGGTGTTTTTTCATGCTGCAATTTCAGAAGGTTCGTCACATTTGCTTTCAGAATTGTGTAGTTCCAGAAAATATCCATACTTCCCCAACAGAAGGGTTTTTTTCTAAGACCACCTCCCCACACACACACCCCTGGAAATTTCAGTTAAGCTTCATAGATTTCTTTAATTTTTTTGGTCTTACAAAACCCCCACCATCCCTGTGAGGGAGTATGGATTAATATCTAGAGCTGCACTTTTGAACACAAGTCATATTATTCATCACCACGTGTTACAAACTTCCATATTGCTGTTTCAAGGCTGTGTTGCATTTAAAATTCCACCTAAACAGGACCTCTAAACCAGCTGACATTGTCGCACCTGCAGGGTTTTGCTCCCAACTAGGATTCCCTGGTGAGACTGAAGTGGGAGGGGAGAAAAATGGACAGGACTTAGAGTATCACCACAGGCGGCCCAGACGTTGAATATGATTAATACGTGACATTCTGCTGTTGGCGATTGTGTTACAATTTTAGCCGTTTATAAGACAACATATGAGAATGCTTCAAAAATTACTCTAAATGCTGCATGTAGAAAATAATTTGAATAAAATGGCTTACCTTATGTTTGCATTGCGTTAGTTTCATGTCTCTGGGTTCCTGGAGGTGGTTTAGAGCCATTTTGGCAAGTTTTACTTTCTGGCGGTTTACTTCCCCTAAAGAGAAACGAAAGGCGGGTGACCCAGTAGCCCGACAGCCTGCACTCAAAGCTCCGTAAATTCCACAAAAATGGTCTAATCTTGTCAAAATTGCCTTATGGCAGCCATTGATAACTCTTCTTTCCATTCACTTTCTTCCAAGGTTCCAAAGTTTATCTTAACCACCTGAGAATCTCTGGTTTTCTAGCTCTTGCTTTCCATTTTTGCTCCGTCTCGCCACAGGATTTGAATTTCTAGCTAAGCAACTGGGCCATCGGGACAAAGTCACCTCCAACTGCCTCAAAAAATGCCCGGTGCCTCTCGACAGTTGGAGGTGACTTTGTCATGAAATTCAAATCCTGTGGCCAGGATAATCGGTTACAGATCAAGACGGAGCAAAAATGGAAAGCAAGAACTGGAAAACCAGCGATTCTCAGGTGGTTAAGATAAACTTTGGAACCTTGGAAGAAAGTGAATGGGAAGAAGAGTTATCGACGGCTGCCATGAGGCAATTTTGACAAGATTAGACCATTTTTGTGGAATTTACGGAGCTTTGAGTGCAGGCTGTTGGGCCACTGGGTCGCCCGCCTTTCGTTTCTCTTTAGGGGAAGTAAACCGCCAGAAAGTAAAACTCGCCAAAATGGCTCTAAACCACTTCCAGGAACCCAGAGACATCAAAACAACGCAATGCAAACATAAGGTAAGCCATTTTATTCAAATTATTTTGTATGCGTAACATTTAGAGTAATTTTCAAAGCATTCTCATACGTTGTCTTATAAACGGCTAAAATTGTAACACAATCGCCAACAGCATAATGTCACATATTAATCATATTCAACGTCTGGGCCGCCTGTGGTATCACAGAATCAGCCCATGAGCTTAATAAAGTAAATGAAATACAGATGAAAAGAAGTTAAAATACTTTATTTCTTATTAGGGTTGACACACAATGCCATTTTGGAAAAGTTTGGGAGAATCTTCTTTGAATTTTGCCAAAACTCTGGCTACGAAAAGATGCTCGACACTCTCGGAAGTAACCTGAAAGACTTTTTCAACAGTCTGGATGCACTTCATGAACATCTCCTGTTCATTTTCCCGGGCTTGCGAGCACCTTCTTTTCATGCCAACGATACTCCTGATGGTCGTGGTATAGAAATCTTATATTACTCTGAAAGGGTTGGGCTTGAGTACATGGTTGTAGGTGTTGTGAAAGCAGTTGCAAGAGAAGTTTATAAAATTGAGGTAAATATTGAGGTGTCTGTGCCGACAAACCAAGAAAAAACATGGTCAAAGATTGTTGTCACACCAGAAAACTACGATGACATGGCACGACTCAAACATCACGATAAACAAATTCAAAAGATGGAGCAGAAGCTGGAGTTGGTCACATTAGGTTCTAGAATCAGCAATCAAACATTCTGCCAAGCATGTCCATTTCACATCATTTTCGACAATGAAATGGTGATTTACCAAGCGGGTATTTCTCTGCTCCGAGTTTTACCCTCCGTGAAAGTTGGTCAGACGAGGCTCAATGAAGTGTTTGAAGTCATCCGTCCACATATCCAGTTAACATATGATCACATTTTACAGTTCATCAACAAGGTATATGTTGTCAAAACAAAAGAAGGACTTTTGGATTCTACCAGTTTGACAACAGTTTCAGAGGATGATATAGGTACCCTGGATTTTCCAACAATGAGATTCCGTGGACAGATGCTGTATCTTCCTGAATGTGACAGCGTTATGTTCCTCTGTTCACCAAGTGTTCTAAACTTGGATGGCCTCAATGAAATAGGTTGGTAGATGTGGCTAAGATATATCTTCTTCTATTTGACATAAATCTATAAGGAAATATTGTGTGAATTTTTGTTGTGTACTTGTGGGACAATGTTGATTTTAAAACGAATAGCTTTAATTTATCAGGCTTACAAACACCAAATAGGTAGAAAAAATACCAACACAAAGGAACAAAAATATTGATTAAGTCTTGAATGTTCAAATATTAACCCCTTGAGTTCAAGACGATTGTCTGCGCAGTGTGCCATATACCATTTTCACTGAAAATGGGTGTCTAGTAAAAAACTTCAAATGCCATAAGTTTTTTCACTTAAACTATAGACATGTACACATTTTTTGAAAGGCCATTAAAGTGTCTCTTCATTGCAGTTAATTTCACTGAGGTTGACGTAATTTGATATCCATATGATGTCACAGCAATGGGAAATTAGCTTAGTCTCTCGAAAAACCTAGAAATCTCAGGTGCTGATCAAAGCTGTTTCCAGTGTGCCTGGAGTTTGACTAAATCTCTTAAAATTTTGACTCACTCAGTATGTCATGTAGGCTCCTGAGGGACAAAAATCATGACTTCTAACTGAGTACACCATATAGGCACTCAAGAGGTTAAAAATAACCTGTAAGTAATTAGTAAGGGATAGGCCTCTGAAATTTTGTCCTGGTGTGAATGGTATGAAGATGATTTTTAACATGTTCTAGGTCTGTATCTGAGTGACATTCCAATCCACGATGCAACCAGGGATCTCATTCTCCTCTCTGAACAGCACAATGCAGAGTCGCGTTTGTCTCAGCGACTTGAAATCCTGACTGACAAGCTTCAGCAGACATCACGTGAGCTGCAGAAGGAACAGCAACTCACTGATAGACTACTGTACAGCATCCTGCCAACGTCAGTGGCTAACGACCTCAGACTGAAACGACCTGTCATGGCCAAGAAGTACGAGCTTGTTACAATCATGTTCAGTGGTATTGTGGATTTTACAAATTATTGTAATCAGAGCAGCGAGCCCATGGAAATTGTGGAACTTCTTAATGAGACATATACCAAGTTTGATGCTTTGGCTGACAAAAATAATGAAGTTTTCAAGGTAAGGAGTTACACAAAGTCATGCAATGTTTGAGTATTTTTTGCATCATGTTGCTCCAGACAATTTATACTTATTCCCCTATGGAAGTGGTTTGAACCTCGGGGGACTCCCATATGAAAAGGTTGGGGATGTTCTTCAGAAAATTTAAATTAAACCCCTTAAAGTGGACCAATCTAGGCACGACTTGAGCTCTATTTGACCCCTGAAAGGTACTGCTTAAAACATAAATTATAGGCTTGATTACCCACCATTGGACATTCAGTACAGGTACTCGCGCTAGTAGACCAGACTCAAGAGAGTGGTGGAAATCAAGTTTAAAAACAGAAATAAGAGAGTTTCTTTTATTGTTATTTCTTTGAGTGTACCCTAAAAGATACTTTGACAGCTAGAAATAGTGCTGTTTCGTCATCAACACCCTAAGTAAAATCACTAAATCCATGATTAAAACCCTTAAGTGAGATGACAAGCATCCGGCAAGCTCTTTGCGTGGGAGTACCCCTGGGGTTTGATCCACCCACTGCTCTAGGAATTTGAGTCCAGTGTGATCTTCATACAGTACATTACAGTACCATACGTTACAGTACATTACATTACAGATCCCCCACCCCCTCAGAATTTTCAAATATGACCTTCCATTAGGTGGTAATGGATATTTTCTGGAATGACACATCTTTTGGTCTAGTTACAACATCAAAGCCATTAGATGCAGAAATGAACAAGTGACTTCAGTCTGTTTTCATAAGGAGAGTTTTGATTGGTTACTAACACAAAGTTTGTATTTCAGGTTGAGACCGTAGGAGACAAGTACATGGCTGTGAGTGGTTTACCAACAAGATGCTCTAAACATGCCATCAATATTGCAAATCTGGCTCTGGATATGATTGACATTGTACAAGAAGTGAACGCACAAGGGAGAAAGATGCAGGTGACCAAATATAACAACTTGCAAGAATTCCATAAGATACCAATGAAACCCCCCCTCCTGCCAAGAAAATAACTTACCCAAAATTACCCCCTCCCAAATCATACTGATGCTTGAAATTTCTTCTAATATTAAGGGTTGCCCACTTGCTCTTGGAATGCGCTACCCATTGTTCTGTAGATAACAGGTTACAATAATACCCTGCCTATGCCTTGGGCTAAATCATAAAACAACAGAGGAAGTTTTTACAATGGCAAATGAAAATAAATATTCCAAAGTCTAAGGGTCAGTGTGTTACTAATTTTTATTAAATCCATTTTGAATCCACTGATTATCCTTGCAATCTGATTGGCTCTCAGTGGTGTGATTTATTTACGAATCGCACTATTTTTTGCTCCAAATCGCATCTTTTTCTCAGCCAATGAGAATGGGACAGTAAAACAAAACAACCAATCAGATTTCAAGGTTAGTTTAAAGTAATGAAGAAAATTTCAGCAAAAGGAAGGGCAAAAAGCCATTGTGTGTTGAATTTTGCAACTACTATATTTGCCAACACTTTGTTATTGTTGTTGTTGTTTTTTTTAAAAATTGACGAATTTAATTAATTACAGTTTCTGAATGACGATTGTAAGCTCCTTCAGGTTAAAGACCTACTTTAATGGAAGTTTCCAACTTTCAGTGTCCATTTTGATGAATATTTTGGCGATTTTTTCTTCAACATCTGCTCAAGATTCATATAATACAGAGTCCAGTAAAACATAAACAAACGAAAACCACACAACAACAAATTCAGAGTCACCTCAAAAAGGTACCTAGATGTTTCCAGGTTTCCGGTAGTTTCAAACAAAGCAACACAAGAGCTCAACTCCGTCGCTGTAAATAAACATAGTCAAAACTACAAAACAGTGAATGAACGAACATCTTACAAAGCTGGTGCCAGTCCCGCCATCTTGAAAATATCTTGAAACAAATGGCACCGTAAGAACTTGACAAGAGTGCCATTGAACGGGTATTTAAAAGAGAAAAACTATCCAGTGGACATCATGCACTCGAAGGGGTTTCACAACTCAAAAGAAATCCATCGCAGAATTACACCGGCTGCACCTTCAAATTCCTTCTCTAAAGACAACTGGAAGTCTCAGCCTCAACCACAGAGGAAAAGAAACCTTTCATCATTGATTTAGGCGACAGGAATTGAACTTTTATGCATGAAGTAGACCGTTTTCATTCTGACTTCAGAACTGCTTGTCCTTTGTTATGCTCGAAAGAGTTTTCGTCACGTGACATCATTTCGCATACTAAATGATATGTAAAGACATTTCTGGTTCCACTATTTTTAACAAACTGGCTACTGGAACAATACACCAAAATCTAAAATCTAGGGCGATAAAATTGTGCGATTTCAAAATGGATCTAATAAAGTGGCAATTGAACTTTGTGTCATGCAATTTTGGTCTGAAATCATACTTGTGATTTCAGAACAAATTGCACTCCACTCAGTTCAATTATCATTATTTATTAACCACATGGACTAACTGTGCTAATAAGTAATGTTACTTACAAAGAATAACTGTGGGAGGTGCAATGGTCTCCTAGTTAATGCTCTTGACTCCATATCGAGTGGTCTGGGTTTTATAAGCCCTGGTTGGGGACTTGATGTGTTATGTTCTTGTGCAAGACATGCCTTTACTCTCACAGCACCTCACTCCACCCACCTGCATCTTTTACGTCAAAGAATAACCACATATTTCTTCTGGTGAGAAAGCCCCCCTACTGTTGTATTTTAGATTTGTTCGATGTTTCTTTTCGTTCTTCATTCTTCAAACATGTTAAAAAGAACAACTTGTGGAAGTTTTTCACAAATATTGCAAGGGAGGGAAGAGGTCCCAAGAAGAAGATGGTTTATTCTGTAGGTCAGATTTAATGTTGATTCTCCATGTAGTCTCGTAAAATAAAGGACTTATTTCTTGTTTTAGATTACAATTGGTGTTCATTCTGGTGAGGTTGTGGCTGGTGTTGTGGGTCAGAAGAAGCCACGCTACTGTCTGTTTGGAAACACAGTCAATCTGACAAGTCGCACAGAAACTACTGGGCTGCGGGGAAAGATCAATGTTACAGAGTTTGCCTACAGGTGATTGATATTATTATATCAAGATTTGCTCTGCTTTCTATTCACTGTGTAACAAACAAACAAACAATCTGGCAAAAATAACTATCCATAACTTGACCAAACAACATGTGATATGATGTGATCTTTTTTTTTATGTTGTCTCTTGGAGTGAAAGGGGTAAATGGGGAGGGGAAAGGGGAGGTTAAAAATGGGTTTGAGAGGGGGAAGAGTGTGTTCCTCCTAAGTTCCATCCCTGCCCCTACCCCCAACATCCCCCTCTTCCTCCATCTCCACTCCTCCTCCCCCTCTCCCCCATTTTACACCTGCTATGCAGGCTAATGGGCCAAGAGAAAAAAACATACCAACTTTTTATAACTTTTTTTTTTTTTGCATTTTGCATCTTTGTCAGTAGCATCTTTCTCAATTTGCAGATCACTGCTGTGCCAACCACATGATGATTTTGTGTTCAAAAAGCGAGGTCCAGTCACCATGAAGGGAAAACCAGAGCCAATGATAACATACATACTACAAAGAAAGGAAGGAGAGTGAGACTGTCACTATAGAAAATTAAAGGTGTTATGCCAGCATCCAAGAGGTCTTACAGTTAAGCCATTTGATTTCTGTTGAAAGAGATCATTTGCCTAATTTGCACAAGGTTGTGATCTTATGTTCCTCTGCTAATTAGATGCTCACGTTTTCAGGTGAAGGGAGTTACTAACTAAACAAACTGATCTCAAGAATTATGGATATTGTGATTTTTCTGATTTTTAAAAGGAAAACCCAAAATAATATTTTCGTAAGGTTGAAAAACACCAAAGAATTAATAACAAACTGAAAGTTAACAAGGCTGGTCAAGATTGAGAAAGATTGCGACAGATTGCAAAAAAAAAAAAGAAAGAAAGAAAAGAAAAAATGAGACCTCAATACAGTAAAAAAAATGCTTTATAGCCCTGAAATGAATTTTTTAGAGGTCAAGTGTGAGTATGTGGTAGTTACAATATGTAATAAGGAAAGGAGAAGTAACTATAGAAATGGTTAGACTTATATCAGAGCTGTTCAGTTTATTCAGATGTGTTTAACCAGCGCATAACCTGCAAATGCAGGCGGTTTTCCGCGGCCAAGCTGCCAAGCACGTGTTTTTCACTTTTCAGTAGGAATCCAGTCCCCAAGATATGAACGAGCACCCAGCTTTCGTGGGAGAAGTTGCTAAGCAACACAACGTAATACCTCTGATGTCACAATTACGTGCAACGTTTAGAGTATTCGCGGAGTGAATAATATTGGTCTCTTTTGAGTTCTTCCAGGAAGTCTTGATACAAATAACAGCTTTTTACCCCCTGGGTAATTTGTACATTTTACTGCCTACTGTACATATTATAACCTAAAGTATTATATAAAAGTGACCCACATTCAGAAATAGAGAAGAAATCCAAACAAAGACCCTGCTTGTAAAAGGCGGTATACATTAGTGTTTAAAGAAAAGTAGTAAAGTACACGATGTATCCGTGATCCATGTAAGTCCAGATTGAGCAATTTCTGTGCAAAGTTTCAACCCAGGAACTGCTTCAGTTTTACCTGTTTTCATTAGCAATTTTGGTGCCTAAATTCACTTTTTTACCACAATTATCAAGAACGATATGTGGCGTATCCTTAAAAGGCTTTGTCTAACTTAAATTTGGTGATCACATGTGGGCAAGTGACAAAGGCCCACCAGGCCTATTCTAAATATAGTTCAGTTTAATCTTGGTTGTCTTTTTGGTATTAGTGTACATGTGTACTCTCCTAGTCATGCGCTCTGGGAAGTCGCCCTTTGAGCGAAATGAAGGACTTAATGTATTTACGATATATATTAGTAACTGCATAGATTGAGCAGTACAGACAATAGTGTGATAAGTGAGTTATAAAACGTTTATGAACCAAGCATGACCAAGAATTAGAAGATAGAAAATATGTTACACGTTTTGTGATTGGTCAAAAGCTGCAGCTATTATTCCAGTAATCTCCTGGAACTTATAAGTAGCTATATCATATAAGCGCTGCATTAGTTCAGCAGCGTAAATTAAAGAAGTCGCGTGAAATGTTGACAAAACGCTCACTTAAAAGAGCCTTAGCCCGCAGGCGTCTCCACCGCCATCTTGGATTCAAGAAATAAGGTACTCCCAAGATGACGAACAGCTACCGCGCTAACTAGATTATTCCAGCAAGATCTCTGGCACTTTATTTTGGAAAAAAATTCGTGTAAATTAAATTTTTCGGCTTGTGATGTGATATACAAAATGTTTTTTTATGTTTTGCCAACATCTCCCGTGGTTTTTAAAATGTCCTTAGTCCAACTTTTATCTAAACTTTTACCGGTTGTAAAATGACCGCTTAGAAGTGAGAGACGGTTGTAGATATGAAGATAAGAGCGGTCTCTTTTGAAAGAGATAGTTATTAAACTATATAAAGCATTCAGTGTAACGGGCTTCATTGTCGTGGATTCCAGGATTGCGAGAAGCATATCAGTTGTAGTTGGCCATGTATATTCCTGGGAACTTCGACAAGTACATCTCGATGCGGCGTCGACAAAACCTGGATCGGATCGGACCGGATCACGGATCGGATCACGGACCGGATCACGGATCGGATCACGGATCGGATCACGGATCGGATCACGGATCGGATCAAGGAAAAAAAATTCAAAATTCAAAATTCAAAATTCAAAATTTTGTTGAGTAAATTACACTAGAGTGACTACTGTGAGCAGAACGTTTTATTCAATTCAGGTGTGATATTCCTTTATTCTTTTATAATATCAAGCCAACTGGGAGCTGGGGCCCGTTTCTCGAAAGCCCCGGAAACTTTTCGGGCCCGCAAAGCCAGAGCAAAATCTCGAACCTTACGATTACAGAGCTGTTTTATTTACGTATTCTTAATATGAACAGAGGTTCCCTTCATACAAGAAGTTTCAGGCGTATACACATCTCCGTTTTTAGATACAGATGAACTAAAAATGGCTTTACGGGCCCGAAAAGTTTCCGGGGCTTTCGAGAAACAGGGCCCTGGTCACAGATGAATTTTTTTCAGGCTGTTGGGTTTTGATTACGATGATCAATCATGTCTTCATATCTTTCTCCGCAGTTCAGATAAATGATATTTCGTATATTCGCTTGCATCAAAGGTAAACCGTCATAACACGCGTCAGCATGGTAATAATAGGACGAACGTATGAATCGAAACACAAAAACTAAAAACACTAATAATATTAAACACCTGATGATTTCAAACAATTTCCGTTTCTGAGACAAGTCTATACTTTTACAAGATGTGAGTTTGGAATACGATATTTCGCACTGGAATAATACGAAACAGACCATTTGTATTTCAAGGAAATACAGCTGTTTTACAAAAAATTATAGGAATAACATCGATAGTGTGAACGATAACGCAACCCGAGAGTAGACAACATTTTAGGAGTTACGTCACGATTTTTAAAGTCATTTTTAGGGTCGTAAAGAGTTGCCTTTATATGGAATAAAATCTTAAAATGATCGTGTTCTAGGATAGAAAGCACTTAAGAGGCAAGAACAAATCAAAACGGAATGAGGATCGTTAAGGATGGCAAAGATTAACGAGGACTGTAAATGACGAACTTGAAAAACTAGGCTAGTTTTTTCAAGATAAGTAAATCGTGACGTAGCTCCTTTAAAGCAAGTCATGTCCTTAAGCTTTCGTACGTAAGCTTTCTCATTAACTCTAACGCTAACTGTAGCGCTCACATCTGACACAAAAAAGTAGCCGAGAATTAGCTACTGATACTAACAACAATTTCAAAAACGAGAATGGGAGGTTCACGCAAGCTTCAAGCCAACCAACGTTCAAATATAACTACATCTGCCTGTTCATTACAATTTAAATTCGTCGTAAATCAGGCGCTTCTGTGGCTTTTTAACTGACCTCTTGTCATTCTCTGTAATTAACATGTCATTGCGTCAAATTCAGGATTCTTATTTTTATTTAACATATTTTAGTTTTTATTTATTATTATCTTATAAACGATTTGATTATTTTTTGCGTTAAAACGTTTTTTTTTTTTCTGTGATCCGATCCGTGATCCGATCCGCGATCCGATCCGTGATCCGATCCGTGATCCGGTCCGTGATCCGATCCGTGATCCGGTCCGGTCCGGTCCGATCCAGGTTTTGTCGACGCCGCATCTCGATGTAATAGACACATAAATTACTTGCAAAATTTCGGACGTTAAAATTTCGTACATTTTTATTTCGGACGGTTAATTTTCGGATGCCATTAAATCTCATTTCGGACAAAAATTTCGGGCACTTTGCTGAACAAAGCCAAAGTAAATATACGCGTAAAAAATGCGAAAAAGACAACAACTGTGAAAGGAGCGTCTGAATGGGGTTAACTGACTAGCGACAAAGGGCGAAAAATGTTACTGACTACCGACAAAACGAGAAAAAAATTACTGGGCAACAAAAAAATTCTAACCGACAACCGACATGGTCCCACGTTACAGGGATGTTTGTATTCAGAAAGAACAGTATTTTGAATTTATTTCCAGCTCAGGAAATGTCCAGGTCCTTTGCTCTATTTTACCAGACGTAACCACATTAATTCCAAATTTAGTCAATTAGAGAATTTCCAGTCTTATGTCTAGCTGGCGTTTTACACGTAGACTCCCCGGTGGATCGGAAAACACTACTTCACTCCGTTTCGTTGTGGTTAGAGGCGATTCTAAAATTCAAAGCTCAACCGACAAATGCGTTTTTCGCTACCGTCAATCAAATGGTCGGCGGCTCCTCCCATCTTCCAACTACTGCCGAACACTGTTTCGTTGTCTGAACTGTGCTCAACGATGTGATTACCGCGCGCTCGGCAGGGGTCGGAAGCTGGGAGGAGCCACCGAACACTTGATTGACGGTAGCGAAAAACGCATTTGTCGGTTGAGCTTTGAATTTTAGAGTCCGCATGTTCTTGAAAGGCGCAGTGAATTGTCTTTCGATTGTGTATCATTTAGGAAAAGATGATCAAAAAGGTTTTCTTTCGCAACACATACACTGAAACAAAGCAAAAAATAGTACGTATAGTGTGATCGTCCCGGTGAGTGTAGTTCTGAAAAGAACTGTTGTTGGTGACTGACGTTTCGACAACCTGAGCGGAAGTCATCTTCAGAGTCAAGTGAATAGTGTTTGTCAGTCGATGATGTTATAAATCTGGTCCGTTGAACGTGATTGGTCAATATAGCCATGATGGTATTGGCTAAAAGACTCGTGTAAAGTTTGTCATCAGTCATTGGTGGGTTTCGATCCGTCTATTGTTAGTCAAATAGGTCAGTTTTTGGTCCGTGTATTGTTAAGTCGGTCTGTTAGAAGTCCGTTTCTCGGTTTCGTTTCCGTCATGGATAAGTCGTTTGTAAGGCGCCGGTAGTTGTTGACATCTGTTAAGAGGCGTTTGTTCTAGGTTAGTGCACCAGCTTTCCAGAGTCAGTCGTTGAAAATAGTTTGTACTCTAGGTTAGTAGAGTCCCAGTCAATGTTGTGGTTTGTCAGTTGATGATGTACAGCAATGTGATTAGTGATAAGTTAATAAAGATGGTGAATTTTTTTTAAGCAATGTGATTGTTGGCATCACCATTTCTCGTGGCTCGTTTGTGTTCAGTCAGTCTCGTGTTAAGGTTTCTGCCAGTCTCACCAATGTAGGAAGCCTGGCAGTCGGAGCATTTGATCTTGATTTGATCGTCAAGTACTTAGACAGTTGATACGTAGGGGACCCACAGAATGACACAATAGGGCGCATCGGTATACCAGGCTTGTGCAGTTTCGGTAGTCTGTAAAGTTTCGGTGGTTGAGGTACTGAGCACCTCAGTCGATAGTAGCGTTGAGTGTCAATAGCGTCAGTCTTTTTAAGCGTAAGTATTTTGCTGTTAAGTTTACGTTGAAGTGCTGGCGTCGGGTCGCGTTTAAGTTCTTCGTAAGTTTGTTTGTCGTTAACAAGTGCGTCCATTTCGTCAAAGTAGTCAGTCTTGTCCATAACAACAGTGACACGTCCTTTGTCGGCTGGTAGTATGACAATGTTGTTGTCGTTTTTCAGTCATTTCAGTGCTTGTTGTTCGTCTTTTGTCAAGTTATTCTGTGACAGTCGTTTATCCGCGCTTTGACCAGACGTCTACAGGTGGATTTGACGATCCGGATGGCCTCTTGTGTGTTCAACAGAGACTTAAGTTTAAGTCCGGCCGGAACGAGACCCTGGTCTTTGCAGCGGTGGTTGAACCAAAGTTGTTGGCTTGGTTCAACTACCGAAACTGCATAAGCCTGGTATACCGATGCGACCTATTGTGTCATTCTGTGGGTCCCCTACGTATCAACTGTCTAAGTACTTGACGACCATACTGCAACCCCTTACTGACAAATCAAGACGCAAACTACAATCTAAGGAGAACTTTATTGACGCTATTAAGACGGTACAGATACCCGACGACTACAAACTTGTGTCTTTTGATGTGAAATCACTGTTGACCAGTATTCCACTTTAGTTGGCATTACAGTGTACCGAGACCGCTATACAACAATCTACTGTTAAACTACCGTTACCGACAGAAGACATCATGGGCTTACTGAACCTTTGCCTTACGTCGACTTACTTTCAGGACAACGGTAAACACTACAAACAGTTGCATGGAACAGCCATGGGGTCGCCTGTTTCTGTCGTTGTCGCAGAAATTGTGGTGCAACACGTGGAGGAACGCGCCCTTGCAACTTGCCGACAAATGCTACCGCTTTGGTTGCGCTACGTTGACGACACCTTTACCGCCGTTCACAAAGACGAAATTGACGATTTTCACGACCACCTAAACGAACAGAACGCCGACATCCAGTTTACTAAAGAGATCGAAGAAAATGGAAAACTTCCTTTTCTAGACTGTTTGGTAAGCCGCGACAACAACGAACTACGAACGACAGTGTACAGAAAACCGACGCATACCGACAGATTACTTGACGAATCATCCTACAACCCGACTTCACACAAAGCCACGACTATAAAGACTTTGACGAGACGAGCGCAACTAGTTTGTGACACACCGGACAACTTACGTGACGAAAACAGATACCCTGAACGTGTTTTCCACAAAAACAACTACAACGCTGACTTTATTAGACGAAACATTTACCGACCTACTGAAGCTGACGCTACGAACAGGAAGCCTACACCTGTTACTACAGTGACCATACCTTACATTAAGGGCACTTCTGAGACCATCTCACGGATCCTGCAGCCCTACAACATCCGTGTAGCCCACAAACCTACAACTACATTACGACACTTACTGACTAACGTGAAAGACAGAGACGAACCTAACAACAGACAGGGAACAGTTTACAAGATCAAATGCTCCAACTGCCAGGCTTCCTACATTGGTGAGACTAGCAGAAACCTTAACACGAGACTGACTGAACACAAACGAGCCACGAGAAATGGTGATGCCAACAATCACATTGCTGTACATCATCAACTGACAAACCACAACATTGACTGGGACTCTACTAACCTAGAGTACAAACTATTTTCAACGACTGACTCTGGAAAGCTGGTGCACTAACCTAGAACAAACGCCTCTTAACAGATGTCAACAACTACCGGCGCCTTACAAACGACTTATCCATGACGGAAACGAAACCGAGAAACGGACTTCTAACAGACCGACTTAACAATACACGGACCAAAAACTGACCTATTTGACTAACAATAGACGGATCGAAACCCACCAATGACTGATGACAAACTTTACACGAGTCTTTTAGCCAATACCATCATGGCTATATTGACCAATCACGTTCAACGGACCAGACTTATAACATCATCGACTGACAAACACTATTCACTTGACTCTGAAGATGACTTCCGCTCAGGTTGTCGAAACGTCAGTCACCAACAACAGTTCTTTTCAGAACTACACTCACCCGGACGATCACACTATACGAACTACTGATACTGATCTCCTGGGTTCAAACATTTACTATGCAAAGCAAAAAATGTTGACAACCAGCACCTCATGATTTAGTAGTGATCGAGAGCAAAATAAGTAAACATCTGAGTAAACATGAAAACAACTCATCTTTTACGGAAAACAGTCGCTCAAACCCTCTTTAATGAACCAATCACAAACCGCGTTGTACAAAAGTCAAGTGTCAGCTACATGTCAATGAAAGAAATGTTGACAGCTGTGATGACTTAGGCTTGGACGGGCTGAACAGGGTTTATATATTATCACCATGGTAAGTGTTACTTCGTTCAACTAAAACAAACCAAAACCATTACTGTATTTTTTAAGTGAGTTGACTCTTTAAAAATCTCTTTCTGCTCGCGCGCAGTATGGTTTCGTCAACTGCGCTTTGGAAAGCCTTGTGGTGCGAAATTTTGGCGAGGGAAAGTGGATGGAAATAAAGTAAGCGAATTAGCGTTTTTTTGATCTAGCTTTAAGACCTTGACTTTTTCATGGTCGATGATGAAGCTGACATCCTAGAGTGGCAGCTAATTCAATACCTTTTTTTTGTTGTTAATTTCTTTTTCGAAATTTAGAAGAGCTGCGAAGGTAGAAATGGATGGCCATTTTCTCTACAGTGTGGTCTACAAAGATGAAGTTACGTTCAATCTTGTTGGTGCTGCGGTGAACATTTTAGGTACAAAAATTCAAAATGTTGAGTTAAAAATGTATCATACGAAACTGCACCTGACATTAAAAATGTCTGGAGATCGTCGTGTTGAAGAACGCAAAAAAGATTCTTCCAGCTTTCAGTTTCACATCACAAAGCTCGATTTCAGTTCTAGGCAGGTGTCTTTATACAAAACGAACAACATGTCAACATGACTTAACTTGATGTTCCAAACAGCATTGAAACAAGTGCCATTCGATTTACTTCTTTCTTTAGTCTCTCTCTTTTTTTCTGAGTTGCCAAAAAGATGTTCCTTCGAAGCATTTTGCATTTTAAGATAAGCTTACAAATTATAACTGATATCTTGAGACTTTTCGGACAATTTGTTTTATAACATAACTAAAATAAAGCGCGCGCTCTGATTGGTTAATTTAGCGTCTACTATTTGCCCATGGGTGTACGCTGCTGACGTGTGTGCTAATGTTTACAAAGCAAATCTTTTGACAGACATTGTTTCCAAAGTAATGACCGACGTCCTTCTGCCAGAAATGCGCAACTGTCTTCACAGTTGTCTGAAGATGAAACTTTATCGAGTTACTGGTGTGCAGTCGGTTGTCATGAATGAATTTTCCCGCGCTTGTTTTCTCTTGTCATGTAAGACTACACGAACATTTTTTTGTGATGTAGCTCAATAAAAGGACTTCTGTTGTTCCAATGTCTGAATGTTATGTTATAAAACAAATGGTAAACGCCATAGCTTGCACTATTGAGTTATGGATGCACTTGGGAGGTTTGCTAAGAACTCAAGAAGCTAGGGTCGCACTCGGCTATCGCCTCGTGCGACTCTTACGCTTCTTCCGTGCTTAGCAACCTCCCGCGTGTATCCATAACTCAATAGTGCACGCTATGGCGTTTACCATTTGTTAATTGCTTGTGTTGTGACGCAAGCCTATGTGCAGTGTACACAAGAAATTCTAAATGATGTTTTAAAAGGAAAGTAAAGAAAACTAAATGGCAAACTCTGTTCAAACGGAAATCCTTTTATCTCTCTCTTGTTGACGAAGAAACTGACTGAAACCAGGCTTTCCAACCTTTCGGTATATAGATCTATTTATACTGAGTGAAGTGTATCTTTTTCGTAAAAAAGGTTTGAAATAAATTTTGTCACTTTATATTCTTGTAAACAGAACATTTCGTTTAACATTGTCTGTTTCCATAGCAAGAAGTTGAATTAAGAAACCAGGAAATGTCTCAAGAAAGAATCTCCAACTTAACACATTATAATTGCGAATATATGTGGTTCCTTTTATTCAGGAATAGAAGCCAACAAAATTCTTGAATTGTTTGGTGAATGGTTTCTCGATTTTTGCCAAGAGCGCGGTTATGATAGAATTCTGCAAGTGCTCGGAGGAACTCTGCGAGATTTCATGTCTAATCTAGACGCGTTACACGACCATCTAAGTGCTGTGTACCCAGGCATGAAAGCACCATCTTTCAGAGTGTCTGACCGCGAAGAAGACGGCGCATTGAAAAGAAAACTCTTGCATACAGAAATAAACGTGGAGATTATAAAACAGAAAGAACACCCAGGGGACGATGTCCAGTTTGCAATCAAGGAGATTCACAGCCCGGAGATTTCTCCCCATTGTATAAAGCAAACGGCCTGCGCGCGCCCTAGTAAAGAACTCGTTTTGTTGTCGTCGGAACCAAAGATTTCTCCTGCAACGTTCTGTAACATATTTCCATTTCATTTAATGTTTGGCAGAGACATGGAAATCCTACAATATGGAGATTCGCTGAGTCGAGTTATCAAAGGTTTAAACGGCCGAGCGCATTTGAGAATGCCTGACATTTTTGAACTTGTTCGTCCCAAAATAGAATTCAACTCTAACGCTTTGCTCGCTCACATCAACACAGTCTTTGTGCTCAGGACTCGGCCAGGGTGTTTACAAGTTCCAAATTCAATAGATGTTAACGCGGACTTCGATTCAAAATCATTAAGGCTCAAGGGACAGATTCTTTATCTAGAAGAGTTTGACAACACGCTTTTTCTCTGTTCGCCAAGTGTCAGTAACTTGGACGATTTGAGAGAAAATAATTTGTACCTCAGCGACATTCCTGTTCACGACGTGACAAGAAATCTAATCCTGCTTTCCGAACAATTCCAAGAAGATCGCATTCTGACCAAAGAGCCAGAGATTCTAACGGATAAACTGCAACAGACCCACAGAGATCTTGCGGAAGAGAAGAAGTTGACAGATCAGCTGCTTTACTCCATTTTGCCTCCTTCAGTAGCGCAAGAGTTGAGACACAAGCGGCCGGCTCAGGCGGAAAAGTTTGAAATGGTCACAATCTTATTCAGTGAGATTGTCGATTTTGAGAACATTTGTCAGAATTCTGAGCCAGTAGAGATAGTTCAGCTGCTCAATAACATTTATACAGACTTCGACATCCTCACGGATCAAATCAACGATGTATACAAGGTAAGAGAGAAAAAAAATTCTCTGCGAATAAATTTTCATTATGTGCGACAGGGCAGACGTCATTAATTATGTGCGAACGCAGACATATTTCCGGCTGTCGCTTGTCTCCGCCGAAAATAACGTCTGCGAACCCGAGCCAGGAAACGATTTCTGTGACGTAATGACTTTTGTTTCTCTTTGGCCAATCAGATTCCATGATAGAATGAAACTCGAGTGCTCCTCGCAGCGAATACCTAGCGTAATAGTTCTGGGTCTACTTGAGCTAAACAGTGATTGGCTTAAAATTCCTACGTCACAGAAATCGTTTCCTGGCTCGGGTTCGCAGACGTTATTTTCGGCGGAGACAAGCGACAGCCGGAAATACGTCTGCGTTCGCAGGCTACAGGGCTTAAAGACTAACGAGAAATAAAATTTTAAATGCCGGTCAACAACATTTGTTTTTTTGAACAAAGAAAACCTGAAAAACAGTAATGCTTCATTCACGAGTAGAGTGTTTGCACTGGGGTTGATCCCGTTGACACTTTTTGCGCTTTTCCAGTTCGAGAGTTCCAAATTCGGACTTTACCACATTGTAGTTACTGGATGAAACATTAATTTTACTTCACAGCGTTTCCCTTTTACCAAGGAGGGAAAATGGCTACTCGAATCGGCCCCAAATCTTTGTTTCTTTTCGTTTTGTTTTGTTTTATTTTTATTTATTTTTTTATTTTTTTAATTTATAATATGCTGGAGGGCAACCAGTGGTGATCTAGCATCGAAAGAGTGCACAGTACAAAACTAGCCTTGAGAACCACTTGGCATTTTCCATCTCTTGGATTATACCGGATTCGGCTTATTAAGCGATTTATTGGAATTTTTCAAATTAGACCGGCTGTTTATTTTCCTGTTTCGTCTTGTTTTTCCTTCAGTTAAGAATTGGTGTACACGCTGGTGAGGTCGTGGCTGGCGTAGTTGGACACAGGACCCCTCGGGACTGTTTGTTTGGTAACACTGTGAATATTACCAGCCGCATGGTGACCACAGGGATACCAGATATGTCGTCTGCATCCACTTGTAATTTTAGAAAAGATGACTTTGTATATACTTAAAAACTTATGCTAACAATCTCTTATTGTATATATCGCTGACTTAAGTTCAAACGTTTTTTTATGTAAATACCCCTAGTTTTTAGTTTTTCGTTACTTAGCGATTAGTTAATTGCAAACGACCCCACAAGCTCATGTAGCTTTAATACTCATCGTTTTAAAATAAAGGTTAAAGATCACGTTTGTGTGAGCGCAACAACCTACAGGTGATTAACGAGTGGTTTTAACATGAGGCCACTCTGTGAAACAATTTCACTCTGACAGGCACAGTACGACATATATGTAAAAAGATCCGAGACGTGGAGAAGATCTTGCGGGATTAGTAGCCAGAGACATTTTTACACTTTAGTTATTAGGGGATCATATCATGTTTGAGATCTTTGACAGTGAAAATGTTAGCGAATCTCTGGACTTTTCGTTTTGCTTTTGAGAGAGAAAAATGGAAGAAAAAACAAAGCCAAAAACAATATTGTAAAGCGCGCTTTTATTTTGGTCGGCAGTCGTACGCGTCATCTTTTCCCCACGCGTTTCTGTGAAGACCACAAGATTGCTCGATTGCTTGGGGATAGTTAGAAGGTTAAAAAATTCTCTTTTTCTGTCTAGTTCCGGCTCAAAGGCTTCGTTCCATTTGCACGAGTTTTGATGACAGTGGAAAGCTTGAATCAATCTGTAGCGCAGATGAGAAGTTCCCAGTAAAGACTAGTTTCGTTTTATCTGCCTCTTTTTACAGATGTTTACAAAAGTTTGTCAGTCGTCATCCAATCTTCGTGTTTGAGAAGCGCAGGGCCATTCAGATGAAGGACCGAGACGAACACATGGTAACGTACATCCTCAATTGGCGCCCAAGATATCCCAGGACGCCGCCTGTCCCTAGAAGGCCCCATCAGGCTTCTTTGTGTGGAGGGCTCACATTTGATCACTCTAAGGGACATATGTAACTTTGTTCACGATGAGCCTGTTCCAGGTATTCGGTTAGAAGGCTGGAGGTCAGCACACAGAACGAGTAGAAAAATGTTAGGAGCGTGGGGCGCCAGATCCCCTTCGTTCTCACGCGTTCCTCGATCCAGGAACAGACCAATCACGATGGCAAATACTGACAGTTGGGAATTCTGGAAAGAGAGTCGCACTAAAGAAGCAAGCGATAAAGGAAAGTTACGATTTGAACCGCGTACAACGGCTCGCTGACTGGCTGAGTTTATGGATTTTATATTCGGAATCTGAATGACGGTTTATCAAATCACTTTTGGTTTAGTCCCGTCGGTTTCATAAAACTTGTTTACATTGATTTGTTACTCTGGTTTCTTTTTTTATTATTTTGCCATGCATTTTTGGTTCAATCAGAAACTTTCTTAGGCTCCTTGAAGCAAAATAGACCTATATCATCGCCTTCCCGTTCAGTCATTCCTCCCCTAGATTAACAGTCCATACATATTTGTAAGATTCGAGGCGAAATTAAGATAATGTTCTGATTACTTAGCAAGGGGGATTTCATAACGTATTTTTTCTTTACATAATCACTCTTTTTCAATGATCGCACATTTTAATATTCACAGTTATTTCATTTTTTCAGGCATTCAAGTTTAATCACTTACAATTATCTACCATCTTTGTACCTCAATGTGCATGTTAAAGATCCGAATGTTTTTAAGATTTATAACTCTACCGCTGCTCTTTTTGTTCTATTTCCTGTAAACTTCTGGCTCGAAATAGATCAGCACAAAGAGTACATTTTACAAAACAGGTGATTTTGATCTTTACTGTTCGTACGCATTTCCTGAACTGAATGTGGTTCTTAGAATATGAAAACGAGCCGGGAGACCTTACCTTACAGCAAGAACAACAAGGTTTTGACGGTTTTCACCATAGGGAACAGTAGGGTTTATTTATGGAACGACGCCGGTTTCACAAGAAGGAAAATGTAAATTATTAATTTCAGGGTTAAATATGGGTAAGAAATACAGGTGAGACATTTTGTAAAACGGAAAATATCCAGACCTATTTACACCTAGTTTCTTCGTGCTCATGTATGATATTTTTCTTCCATTTATAATTCCATTTATAACCTGAGAACCTGGATGTCTCTGGTCACGTGTCAGTGCACTTCCACAATCCGAGTACAGAGAAACGTTTGACATTCGAACAGAAAAATCCTTGCGCATGTATGCTGATCAACAAGGAGTGCAGTTTTCGATTGACTGATTGATTGACTAATTGACTGGATGAAGATGCTTTGGAGAGACGAAGCGGTAGAGATACAGATTAATAACTACTAGTAAAAACACAAGAATAATAGCCGTGGGGAAACAATAGAACTATAAAAAGCCTAGTGTTAAGTATTTAATATTGAGAAACTTGATCTGTTTACTATGAAAGTATTGTTTATAAGAAACTTGCTTGATGCTTCTTTTGGAAGTGTCGTCATGTTTTATAACCCCGCGGTTTTTCGGCAACGGGTACCTGAATTGCACCAAACATACCCGTCATGCATTGGGCGCTGTAAAACCTACCTAAACGGATGCGAGAACCTCAATATTTTGCAGGTTTTTGCAGTTCACAAACACAAGCCGTCTCTACGAAAACTTCAGCTGTAGTCGTTGGAGAGATGACAGAGGAGAGATGACTTGGTTTTGGCGTCGATTTAAGCCCGCCCCTCACTTGCGACGCAAGCATAAGCATAAGCATAAAAGAAGCTTAAGCGCTAGTGGGACGGCCGCCACATTAGTAAAAGCATACGCACAAGAATATCAAAACCTTGCATTCTTCCTATACTTATGCTTATGTAGCTGCTGTGTCCAGTGAGGACATGTTGGTATAAGCATAAGTCTTAGACTTTCAGCCAATCAGCGAGCACTTTATGTTTATGCTAACCATGTCCTCGCAAAACACGAGAATAAGCATAGGAAGAACGCTTATGCTTATGCTTATGTCGTGGCCGTCACACTAGCGCATAAGCTTCTTTATGCTTATGCTTATGCTTGCCTCGCAAGTGGGGACACCACATTACTACTGCTAAAATCATTTACCAAAATGGAAGCAAAAAAATTGATCGTACCCTCTTATAGCACTCTTCGGCGGCATGTCAGGCGAGTTCGGTCGAACCATGCATGACAAGGCTACGATATCACTGTTATGTACCAGGTCAGTGACTTGATATCGCAGGATATCAGGACAGTAGACACGGCTTCTGTTTGGCTAATTACGAATTTGGGTACGATAAACGGAATTCGTTTGCAAGTGTAAACGTATGATACATGCAATGCTGAATTGCAATTGTGAAATAATCGGCCATGCGAAAAATACGTAGCTACAATAGTTTGCGCATGCTTAACCAGCGAAGAATGTTGGCTAGAGAAGCACTGGACTACATTAAAACTCAATAGAACTGCTGAATTTATAGCTATAAAAACTTTTACCTTAATTTCTGTTTTTCTCAACAATCAGTTGCGAGACAAAACTTAATTATCAAAATAAATGCCTTTTTTCCACTGCGCACTTATTTCTTCAGTTAAATGCTTTTTGATATGGAAATGTTCAAAAGTTATTTCAGCTTTACAAAATTAATTCAAGTGTCACCTACTGCAGGACGCCAAAGTAATGAACCGGTAACTTAGTGACAATTCATTAACATAAAAGCAAGTCAGTTTGCACGTTTTACCTTAGTTGTCTACCACGCGCCCAAACTTGAGAAACTTGACAGCGAATAGACCGAATTGAGCATTAATTTGGTTAACTTTGTGTTTCAACAGCTAGCGCACAAATTCCGTACTAACCCTGCGCAAACGGAAAGACAACCCTAATTTGTTGGGTTTCTATATCCGAAAAAAATGAAAAAAAAAAAAAAAAAAAAAAAAAAAAGGAAAAAGGAAAAAGAAATTGATGTGAAAATTACAGGGAAGCCAAAGTGATTTCAAAACGAAGAAAGCATAGCATAGCAAGCCTTTATTTGCGCGATAAATCAGTTTTTATCCCTGAATAAATTTGAGCACGGAGGCTTCATGGCCTGCAGCATGCATGATTCAGATAAGGGTATCCATGTGCATGAGTCTATATTATCGTCAGGAAGTATTCATGACCAAACTTTCTACTCCTAGTTAGTCCTTAAGCACTGACAAATATATTTACTTAAGATTCTCTCTTTTCCGCTGAATCTTTCAAAAAAACTAATATGGTCATCCAACATGACAAATATCATTTCACTCCAAGTCAAATCAATATTTAGCATAAGGATTGATGAAATTTAAATCGACCCGCCTCTGCAATAGATGGCGTGGATTACTCTGTGACTGAGAAATTCTAAGCGGAATTTTTGTTTCCTGTAAACAATTTTCGCGTTGAGATTTTATTGCCGCATTTGCGTCGCATTCTACGTCAACACGTTTGCGCGGGTTTCCGGAACGCGGATAATGTGCTCCCTAAAGAAAGACACTGAAACGCGATGAAAACAGCTGTCTCCAACAGTCGTAAAACATCATGAATATTCATGATACATAATAAAACTCTTCATTTCTCAATATTTTTTTAAGGATCTTTGATGCAAATATATCTCGTAACTGAAAATGGTCGCCATAAATAACTCCTTTGTCTGGTGAAATCAAATATACCACCATTTATCGCTAAAAGGGGTAGGGAAAACTCGCTTCGCGTTTCCAATACGACAGGTAGAGAGGGTATCGCCATTATTTCGTCTTTAAAGTTTCATCTTGCCACGGGTAGCTCTTTCATATTTGTACAGCTAAAACGACTGCGTTCAAGTCAAGCTTTTATTTATTTCGTTCCTTTGTTCTATGCCCGGCGCTGATTGGCTAATTTTCTGTCCTGATCACTTGCTCCGCGCATGGCTACTAAGGCGCTTGCGGAGTCAAGACTCGATCTCTCAAGCCACATGGCTGAATGGTAAAGAAAAGCTGAAAATTCACCGGATATTTCAGGTTGTTTGGCTTTAGGAGAACGTAGGAAACCTTCGCGGACGCAATCTGAGACTATCTGCTCTTCGTGTGTGGGGTTCAGGGTTGTTCGTCGGCTGAAGGTTGCCTTGTGGAATAGTTTGAAATACGTCGACGTAACAACACGTTAACTTCGTATTATGACTGAAGTCGAAAGCGTTTCTAAGACGAAACTCGATATCGTGGAGGATGAAAATCACGTTGCCAACAGTTGTGAACATGTCAAAGAACACGTAGAAGTTCAAAACCATACTGCTGATGGAGAGGAAAACGGAATTTTGAGCGAAAACACATCACAGAAAGAAGTGAACCGCAGTGATCCCGTTGAAGCACCTCCCCCGCCAAAAAATCCTTGGACAAGGCACTTGAAAAGTAATGGCGAGAAAGGTACTCACAAGAAGCTATCCTTTTCTTCGACTGTTGTGTTAAACAACTGTTCTCAAGCCTCTGTGTGTATATTTCTTTCAGAAGAAGCAGCAAAACCAACCGTTGTAAAAGCCGCAAAGCGAAAGGGCAAGGTAGGAAACTCAGGGGTATGGTGTTAGGTAACAAATTTTGCTCGCTCGGGAAGGCAGCGGGACATTTATTCAGGTGTTCTTCTCTGTTCTGTTATACACAGGGGAGCGAGTTTACAGATATAACCAACTGGCCAACTCCTGGGGAATCTACAGCCTCCTCTAAGGACGGAAAGGTACGGACAATTGACGAAACTCGGGGGGTACAATTCACAATAGATGTGCATTTTTACATGTATTCGTATCTTGTTTGTCCTTGTCTATTTACGAGAAACGTTGCCTTGTTGATTCCTCTAATGCCTTGTTTGTTTTCTTCTCCTTAAGGCGACTGTTATCAAGAAAGAAAATGCCGAAAACGAACTTTCAGGTGATGACGAGAACCAGAAAACAACGCCGAAGAAAAAAGGTTCAGTTATCTAATTACACTCGTTTAAAGTTCGGTCTACAAACAGTGGACTAACTTTGGCTTCTAGAGATTCGTTTGTGTTAGACTTACCACCGACTTGCTAAGGTTTCAGCTTAAAATATTAATGAGTCGTATTTCTGGAAAAAGGGGGACATTTAATTGGGCATAGAAGTACAAACCTTCTCTTCTTTTTCTCATAATAGCACCTCAAACAGGAAAGATAGTAGTAGTAATTCTTTTCTTTTCTTAACCCTCATTTTAATATTGCAATATTTTCTGACCTTTCACATGTTTTCAGTTTTGTTGGGGTTTCAGATACACCTTAGAACTATCTTTTTTTTATGAGAATTTTTCACCATCTTTGAAGACAATAATCACTCATTCAAATTCAATTATTTTTGTGCCACCTTATGTTGCTTGTTCTTTCACAGTGTATGCACATGTTACTGGCTACCTTCTGGGACTGGCTTCCAGGGGCCAGTTGTTCGAAGGGTTGATAATGCTATCCACCAGATAAATAAACCACACTATCCCCTGGATAGTGATTTATCCAGTGGATAGCTTTTTCCATCCTTTCAACTACAGGGGCCAGGTCCACTAGAGGGATATTAGTTTTTTTTGAGAGGCATTTTTGTCCCTTTGTTTTGTAGGGCCTCATCTGCAACCAATCCTCTTAATTTTCAAATTTCCATTTGTGTCTTTGAACTTCTAATATGTTTGAATCTTCCCCTGCCTTAGAATGGCAGTACAATGTACTTAGTAATTATACAGTAGAACCCTTGATTTTTCAACCCTCCAATAACTTAACCAAGTGATGTTTCCCTCCCCTTATTCAAACATTGTAATCTTACCCAACATTTCTCAAACTGCCCAATTTTTCAAGTCAATATTCATTTTCTTAGAAATTCAAAAAATCTGGTTTCCACTGTACCCAAATGTATGTACATTTATTGCCCAACAAATCATCCTGTCCAGCCTGCAAAAGGGTAGTCAGTGAGCGATATGCTTTATTGTGGACGCTCTTTTAGTGATTTTGCTCTTGTTTCTCTGAGGTTGAATGCACCGAGTGGTGGTTTAAAAATACAAATTAATAGCTATATTTAGAAATTTGAAATTTACTTGTCTTGTGTTTTGGCTCGAACAAGTGTTGATTAATTTCAATGTGGTATATTATGACTACATTGCTTTGTTCCCAATTCGAATTATGCAAATCTTGATTGAAACTCCAACAATTATCATTCTAACTGCAGTTGTCTAGCTGCTTGTCTGAAATGTGTATACTGTCTACGCTATACTAATTTTAGCTGTTTGTAATTGGAACTCCAAAATTCACAACCCAACCAACATTTCTGTCAATTAAAAATACTACTATTATAATTCAGACACTGTCTAAAACCAAAATTGAAATTAAACTGGAGATCAACATTGTCTTAGCAAGTGCAAGCAAATTTTTTGGTGATACATATATAATGTCATTGATGATCCTTGATGATCAAAAAACCTGATTGTCATTGGAAATTTTGGCCAGTCATCTCAGAGAAAGAGTTATTGCTAATGTCTATCCACTGAAAAATCCCCCAAGTGAAGCTCATAATAAATACAGTAACTGATAATCTGCAAAATGACCTCCGAGCTTGATTCAGCTCCAGGGAAACAAATCACCACTTTTTTCTTCAGCTACAGGTATTGCAATCTGTGTTGCATAATTCTACTTTTCAGTGCTAACACTGTCTCATTAAGAATTCTGTTACAGTAATATGGCATTCTAAAGTGCAATCCCCTTTTTTCATTTCTGATTTTCATAATACTGTATGTTTGTTAGTACAAAGTTATTGTGAGCAGTATTAAGAATTTTGAACCATAAGTTTGATTTGGTTATTTAAAAAAAACCCCCAAATAAACAAACAAACAAAAATTGTTGCCATGGTAGTATACCATTCCTCATTATTGCTCAAGAAAGGTTTTGTGGCATTTTTAGTATGAGGGCACTTGCATCTTTACTAATCATCATCCTTACTAATGCAGTTCTGCTGTTAGTGGATGTTCCCCTTAAGTATGGTCAGAGGAAAAAAAATTTGTTGGACAGGCTTGTGCAATGTGTGTAATTGTTGCAGCTGTTTTTATTCTGTCAGGCTAATTGGCATCATGTTTGCCTGATTTGTTTGGTCTTTTTTGGCTACATACAGAGTTGTACATTGTTTTCAAGGATGATAAATGATGTATTATTAGAACTTTGCATCTCTAGTCTTGTTTGAGAGTAAATATAACCTACTTTTGTCACAAAATGTAAAAGCTAAAGTCTCGTGGTTGGTTGCTAGGCTGCTTCAATAAGAGAGTGTCATTCTTTTTGTTTAATGTCAGTTTATGGTCACATTGTAGGGGCAGATATAACTTGAATGTGCTTTTTTTTTTTGCGGGGGGGGGGGGGGGGATTTTATCAACATTCCAGTTTAGTCTTCATGTTTTCCAAAAAGGGGGGAAATCCATGTCAGAAAAAAAAAATGCTACATAAATATCCAGTTTTTTTTTTTTTTTGGCAACTTCCAGTGCAGATTGTTTACTGTAACGAATGTTTTCAAAAGGGATTTTATTGTAAGTTAATCACCAAACAAAAATTCTCAAATTTCTTTTTTAAACAAACCAGCACATGTAATAGAAGTGTCCTATATAAGAGAGCTTTCTTTGCGCTGTTTTATTGCATTGCTTGTTGCTCTCTTTAATAATTATTTTGTATGCAAGAATATTGCAGTTTTATCTTGCCAGTATTTGCAAAATGGCTTCCATAAAGGGTAGCATATGTTTATATTTTTAACCCGTAAGTATGTCAGTCAAATCAGGTAATTTTGGAGAGTTAGCATCATAAAAAGTATAACTACAGTGCATTTTTTGTTACCGTCTGATTTATAAGTGAAAAAAAAGTCAGCAAAGCAGAAAGTGCATTTGTTTAGTAATTAATTGTACAAGTAAGGAGAGAAAATATCTGGATATTTTGTCCAATTCCATTCATTCCTGTACTTGTGTGATAGATCTAATCAGGTTGAGTTGCTAAAATGTCCAAAATCTAATTTCTCCTTGAAATTTCTATACATTAAGCAAACAGGTAATGAGAAAGTAAATTTAAACTGGGGGATATTGTTTTGTTGAACAGTGTTTCACCAAATACACCAAATGTTTCTATTAGAACAGGTATTGATAGGAATATTTGGTTTTCATTAACTTAGAGTATTCAGAGTTTGTTACTGAAAGTTTGGAGGTACTAGAAAGTCTATATTGAATGAATAATCCAAGAGTGATATAGTTTCGATGATACTGGTCCACAAACACAATGGTATGGCTCTGTTTTTTTTGTTTTTGTTTTTTTTAAGCGTGATTCATCCCTTTGATCTCAAACCATAGAAGATACTTTTTCATTCCTGAGAACAGTACAGTTTAGTAATTTTGTATCAGATATCTTGTAAACTGGCTCGTGACTGCAATACGTTTGTGCCCCTAGACAAATATTCGTTTGTTTATTCTTCTCTGTTTACCTGGTAATCCAAACAAAACATTGTTGAGATATCAGTTCTCCATTGGTAATTGATAAATAAGGGTAATCTGGGATTACCTGAAACTCTGAGTTGAAACTAATCAATCTTTTTCAAATCTGGAGGGTTGAAATTCCATTTATATTAGTAATATTATTTTCAACTGATTTACAGGTGGTCGTCAAAAATGGGTCCCTTTGAATCTTGAAGGAGCTGAAGGTGCCACAGAAAATTCTAGCAATGACGCTGTGTCAGACAAATCGCCAACATCACCAGAAGCTGCCTCCCCGACAGCTGTCAACCCAAAGCCAGCTAAATCGCCCACCAACAGGTTCAATTCAGGTGGCACGCCTGGAAACATATCCCCTGTTAGGGGTGGTAGGGGTGGACGTGGAGGAATGAGAGGTGGGCGTGGTGGTCGGGGACGACAGCGCTCACCAAGAGGTAACAATATCAGTCGTGCAAACAGTATGGTTTGTTTGAACCTGTTTTTGCAAATATACATAACAATTATCCCATGAGGGTGTGTTGGATATGAGTTACCTATAATCATCTCATATCCAACAAGCACGATATAGAAAACTACACTAAAATAAAAATAAAAATGCCTCAAAAAGTCACTCGTTTGCTGACCATACTTGTAGAGCATGGTATAATGGCTCATAACCCATGATGGCTAAGCTGATGAAAACTCTCAAATTGCATTATCCAGTGATTCAGTTTTTAGTAATTCCCATTGGCAGATGCCTCTTTAAGCACACACTTATTTATGGTGTGTAACCTTGTTAATGTTTGGTTTTAGGAGATGGTCATCAACAGATGCCATACAACTCAGCCTACCGACAACAGTTTGGGTATCAGATGTATAATGGAACAACTTACTTTGCACAGCCACAGTATGGTTCCAATCAACCTTACAACACCAACTTTTACTACAATTCTGGGAACTACATGCCTGCCACAGCTGTAACTTTGGACAACGGCACCCTGAAAGAGTATGTCAAGAACCAAATGTAAGTTCAGTTTTTGCTTGAGGGAAAATTTGTTGTTGCCCCCATTTTAGGTCAATGTTACTTTTTGCAATTTCTGGAATTGAGCAGTTTCATTGTGGCCAGTTTATGGAAGGCTTACAAAGGTTGTCACAAAGTTTTGAAGCCCTTTCGTTGTCTGAATAGACAGCTGATTATGCCATCTTTTTCCAAAGAATCTGGCAAATAGCTCAGCGAAGTAGCCAGCTTAGATCATGGTGGGCAACTGAAGCTTGTTGATGATACAGTGTGCATCCTACATAAGCCTTCATGTGTTCTAAGAAAACTGTGCATTTTGGATCACTAGTTGATCTTTTGTTTCTTTATTGCAGAGAGTACTACTTCAGTGAACAGAATCTTCAGAAAGACATCTTCTTGAGACGCCAGGTATGAAGACAACTTATGTTGTCTTGTACATAGTGTTTATCAAATGAACATGTGCCTTTTTTATTTTTAAATTTTTGAAGTTCACGCTTGTTGTTGAATTTCCCACAGATGGACAGTGAAGGTTTTATTCCTATTGGACTGATCGCAAGCTTCTATAGAGTTCAAGCACTCACACAGGACTTTAACCTTATCTTAGAGGTTTGTACACATTGATTGTAGTCTATGCATGCAATGCTAAGGAGCATCATGTGCATTCAAGGTAGAAATCTGTTCCTTGGAGGAAAGTGCTGCTGTTCTGCATCAAGGGCCATGTCTAATATGACTCTTGTTTTTCAAGGTGATAAATAACCTCCTCAGATACCTTGCGAGTGGACAGGCTATAAATTTAATTGTACTCTTGCTTTATCAAGATCATGTTCTGATATGACTCATTGTGCTTCAAGGTGATAATTTAAACTCCTTGCATACCTTGGTAGGTTTATTTAATTTTATTATCACAATGTGATGTGTTACTTACATGTTGGACAATTCTTTTGAAATGTTACAGGCTCTAAAAGGCAGTGAAGCTGTAGAACTTGTTGATGGTAAAATAAGGAAGAAGGATAACCCTGCCATATGGGCAATTCCTCCAGACCAACCCATCACAGGTACTGATACCACATTATGTACTTTGCATAAGTAACTTTTTCTCCACTCTTTTGAGTGCCATTCTATCACATATTCATATATATAGAGTGGGATTCTCATCAAGAGCTGGCTGTCAGCCAAACAAAATTGGCTACTTCGATTTCTGAGCTGCCCACTTTTGGAATGTGACTGAACCTTGACTGTCTTTTTCTGAAGACTGTCAAGGCTGTTAAGAGAGGGGGCTTGAGGTCAGGGTGTGGTGTATGCTTTCAATTAATGAAAACCCTGTTTACAGTGCAGCATGTTATTTTGCAAGGTACTTCCTCAGTCCCCTCTAAACAACTACATTATACAGAAAATGGTTTTTTATATACATTCTTTACTGCTTGCTCATTAACCTGTGTGAGGATACATGCATATATGTATGCATGTATCAACAACAGGTGAATATTGTCAAATGACGTGTGTGTTAATAATTTGCGTGCAGAATGAGAGGTTTCATTAAGCAGAATTTCAGTTGTCTCCTTGAGTTGCTTACTCTTGATAGAGATGTCTGAATGAAATTGCTGCCATCATCATCTGGTGACATCAGTAAACAACCTGAGGAGACAAGATAAATTGTGGCTAAATTTCAGCATTGTATTATTTTGATGTTAGAATAAAAAGGAGAAAAATCATTCTTTCTATTGAATGTTTACATTTATGGTAAAAATAACCAGGGGACAACTTAGTTTTGATATTCTAGGTTTGTTGATGACGACATCGACAACAATAGCAGCAACAACAACATAAGGGCCTATCTACATTTATCACAGTTCTTTACTGTCACTAAGCTTGGGCTTATTTTTGTCGTTTTCCTTGCTAGTTGAGAACACTATCGTGCATGTTTATGAACCCGTTTCTCCAGTGACACAACAGGCCACAACAGGTATGAGTGCTTAGCATTCATTGCCATAGCTCAACCATGCAATAAATTGTGAAACTCTCTCTTTAAATGTACAGAGATATTACCCAGAGATACTTGCTGCAACATTTTTCTGTCCCAGAATCCAGACTTTTTCTTTTCATGCAGTCAGAACCAAGAGATCTTCTAATAACCTGTGAAACCAGTCTTGTAGAGTAAAACCAACGTGGCATAATTTGTATTTGTTTTTAGTGTACTTAGTCCAGTTAGGTAGTTGTGAAAGTACCTGAAACATTTCCAACTAGATTTACAATAATATTACGTTTTTTTTTTTTCAGAAGTTGAGGTGACAGCTAATATGGAACTACCTAAACCAGATAACAGGGTTGCCAACCTTGACAATCCTAGTGAGATAATCAGGCAAGCACAGAAGGAACTGGTGTTCAATAACTCGTCCAATAAAGAAGATCACCAGAAACGTACTGAACAGAAAGGTACTAGAGGCAGGCATTATTAGCTTTAGAAGGGTTTTTCATTATTGTACAATCTGTGTGCCAGTGCACACATATTTCTTGGAAAACCAGTCTCATTGATGGGTAAGATTTTTTACCTAGGGAACTTTTCCTGTAATGCAACCCTTTTGTAATGCCTTTGATTGCTTTGTCCATGAAATGCACTTGTAAATTTGCAGTATCCAGCGGTCATTCTAAAATTGATTATTTTTTAAATCTTCATTCATTGTATGATCTCTAATATTGTGGTTTATTTATTAAATAAACGTATAGACTAAGGAACAAAACCCTTGCTTGAATGTCATATAAGAGCTGCTGGTTCTTTACTGATGGCTTGGTAATTTGTGTTTCTTTGCAGAAACCAAAAAGCAGGATCCCGAAGCATGGACCGAAGTGAAAAGAAGAAAACCGTCATCATCAAAAGCAGATAACAAGGTCAGCATACATTGAGTGTGTGTGTCATTTAAAGAGTTTTCAGCACTGTGTTTGTTTTAACTGACCCAAAAGATATTTGCAAACACATTGCTCTGAACATGAACACTAGTACTGTTTGAATCATTTACTCTGTTTGTGTGCACTGTTTTTGTCTCTTTCTAAATCTTTTTTTTGTTTTGTCTTGTTTTGTTCCCTTAGGTGGCTGGTTTCTCTAACGACCAAGAAGAACTGGACTTTCAGTTTGATGAAGAACTAGAACACCAAGGAAAACAGCCAACAATTTGCTCTGCTGATTGGTGAGTTTTACTCCTGAAAAGTAAACATACCCATTTGGAAAGATTGAATTTCTTCCCACTCTTTTCCAGTTAGAGTATGATGGCCAAGTGGTGATGGTTGTCTCGTTGGATCTGGGGGAATTACATGTGCAGGGTCCGAAGTTAACTTTTTAAGGCAGGTGCCAACTGGCGACTGAAATTTTTTTTTCAGTCGCCATATGGAAAAATGAAATTTTTCCTTCACAGCGAAACAGAAACGAAAATTTTTGGCCGCCATGGGCTTGCCAGCAAAATATTTGCAATTGATGTAATCAGGAATCAAACCAGTGTGCAAATCATCTTTTGACTACTTTGACAGATCTACATTTCCGCCTTTTGACGCCCAGAGAATATCTAAATCTTCAACTAATTTCTTCACGGATGTTCCGTCTCCACCTTGTAATAAATTACGGAAAGATTTCAGAACATCTTTGGACACCAAATTGCCCGAATAAATATTTATGGTGAAAGAATGCACGTGGCCTGTGGCGCCTGCAATACGTATGTTATGGGAAACCGCTGAAAAAACATGGGCGCGAAGCTTCGCACTAATCGCAGCTGTGAAACGTTGTGGTAGATTTATAATGAGGAAAATCGGTTTCATACTTCAAAAGCAGCGGGAAGGTAAAAAGTAAGTGCCCAATTGGCGGGCAGCTTTGAATTTCATTTTAATCGATTTGGCTGAAAATCAAAGTTATTGTATAATTGTCGTGGCATGAAATAGTTAATCGCCCGCTGGCGACCAGCTGTGAAATTCTGGTCGCCAGAGCAAAATTTTTAGTCTCATTGGTGACCAGGAAAGCGCAATTTCGGACCCTGATGTGGCTAAATGCAATTTAGGCAAAGTTTGAGTCAAGCCAATGCTGGCAAGTGGTCCCACAGCAGGACCATGCTCTAAGGAATCTCTTACAGGGTTTTGTAGGGCTTACATGTTTTGCTTGCCAGATCCTTAAAGAGCCTGATCCTTAGAGAAGTCACAAACCATGTTTGTATATATATGCACCGAGTCAGTGATTTGTTTGTTTGTTTGTTTGTAGGGATGATGATTCAGATGATGAAATAGATGATCAAGACATACACAAAATAATGATCGTCACTCAAACCCCACCTCCAGTCAAGAAACATGACAGGACAGGAAGCTATGTCACCAGAGTTAAAATGACACAGGAACTTTCCAAAGCAATTAACGATGGACTTTACTACTATGAGCAGGTATAAAAATATGGGTTTAGTTGAGTGAACGGTCAGTCAACAGTTGAGGTCATGTAAGGATGTTTGTTGGTATGCAGTGCACAAAGTTGCTGTTGTAAGAGAAAAGCTAGGAAAATGTTAACCCTTTGAATACCAACTACGCATATATGAGTAATTAATGGTCGTGCTCTTTGTACCACTTGTCATCAGATATTCTTGATAAGCATATAGTAGTGCTAGGCTAGCCCTTTCCGCACAATGGTCAGGTTTAGATATCGACAACATTATCAGTTTTAGGGCAAAAACGGTGGTAAAATGGTCCACAACGCCTATGATTGATCAAGGTCCATTTCTAGGCTTCACTCGTAATTAACATCCAACTTTTCACTACAGCCAGAAACAACATACAGTGCAAAAGGTAGTCAGTGTAAAAGAGCCGAGAAAAACAGAAAGGAAAGGGCCAACAAACGAAATTGAGAACGGTTAATGGCAAAAAAAAAGAAAGTCCAAATTTTGGCTTATGCGCGTGCCCAGACTTGAAGTTTTGCTCAATTTTGTACCTAATCCTCGAAAAATCTCTCCTTTTAGTAGAAAAAAGCTTTTTTAGCAAAACGTAGGCTTATTTAGCGTCATGGCAGCTAAAAACCTGACTAAACAGTTAAAAACGGTATTTTGGGCGAAACTTTGGTATTCAAAGGGTTAATAGGTGTAACACCACCGCAGTTTTCTCACAACAAGATAATAGACTGTTACTTTGTTTTTCTTTAGGATCTTTGGGATGACAGTGATGATAGTTATCTAAACAGGAAGGTATGTGTTGGCCCTTTTGACTGTCTCTGGGTGAATAGGCAAAATAAATCTGTCAGCTTGATTTTCGTTGACCAATATTTCACCAGATTATTCAAGGCTAGTTTTATTCCTTAAGAATTGTAGGTAATAATTTGAAAGCTATTTACAGATTCCATTGACACCTGTGCCGCCCGTAACTGCCCATGCGAAAAACTTCTCCATTTCCCTGTGCTGCCCGTAGCCGCCCGAAAAAAAGCACATGGGGACAATTGCCTTTCCTACCCTCCCTGAAGATTCTTTGGTTCCCCTATTGTTCTATTGTTCTTGAGGACAAATAAACCAATCAGAATGGACTTTCTGAGCATATTTTCAGAGGACTTTACGGGTCCTAGAAAGACGGTTTTTCTTCTTAAAATCGCGCGCTCGAAAAGTGCAGGTAACATGGTGCGTTGCGGTCCAAATCTAAAAAACTTCCAAGGTCTTGTTTTCATTCCTAACACGGATAAATTACTGCTTTGGGCTTTAAAATAGAAAGAAAAAATACAAATCAATGTTCAGGTGGCCTCAGAATGGAGGATCAAGGAATACAGAGTCCTCAAAACTTTCTGGTGAAGAAGTTTTTCTTCCTACAACCGCCGAGAAAACATGAAGATTGGAGCACTTTCAAGTAAGTTTCGACGACAGATCGCAGGTTTAAAGCGGCTTTTCGGATTTCAGAAACAAAAATGGTGATGTACATTATTACTTTGAAGTTGAATTCAAGTTTTGGAATGATTGGTAAAGCCACGGGCGTTGAAATGACTGCAAAAGCCGCGGCAAAAACTCAAGCTTTCGCGTTAGCGTGAAGAATAATTTGAACATGCGGTCATGCAGCGAAGCACGTCTGCGAAATTTTGAACAATTTTTTGCTTTTAGATAGGTTTCTTCGTCTCAGCTTGAATGAAAATTTATTGTTATTGAACTTCCTTTCGCATCTCTTTCATTTGGTTCCCTGTATTTGGGAATTTTAGGTTTTAAAAGTGAACAGTAACTTGCACGCTGGATTTCTGCATATTTAATTTACGGCAACCTCTAGGCGCTTTGTATATTAAGTTTATTCGCTTCGTTCAAATATTTTTTGGAGTCTTATTCAGCTACTACAGAACCGCTCAGAAAAGAACTAAATGGCCACTGATTTAACACAGTTGAAATACGACTGATCTCAAAATAATTCGCTTGTTTTTGTCGTCTTTTTGATTTACGACTTTCATCTTTCTTTCGCAGGGCCGTAAGATTTTCGTCGCGCGGCGAAAAAATTACTTGATTTCTTGATTTCAGATTGATTTTTGCATGAGTTCTTCACTTTTATTTTTCGTTGTTTTCTCAAATGTTAGCCATTATAGTGCAAGAAATTCAATTCTGTTGTATTTGGTTTCGTTTTTGTCCTCCAAAGTCAATAATTGACTCATTTTCGCAAAGTCAATTTTCTCAGCTTCTGTGGGACATTTTGTCGTGCGGTAGAGAAATAATATAATTTCTTGTTTTCTCATCAGTTTTACACATTAGGTTGAGTTCTGTTTGCTAATATTTTTTAATATTTTGACCCTTCATTTATTCAACTTTAAATAAACGATGTCTTGAAACCTGATCCTGTGTCTGTGGTTACTGCGCATATGGTTTATTTTTGTGCTTTCGCTCATTCAGAAATATTCCAAAAAACGCCAGGGAATTAGGGGTGGGTCGCGGGCAATTTCATTCAGGCCTCAATGGGTTAATGTTGCTCTACTGGAACCTTGATGCCTGGAAAATCTACTTGTTGGTATGAGTTGTTTAGCTGAAGTTTGAGTGCAATTGTTGTTTCTCGTTCATAGATTGTTCTTTCTTCATCAATGAAACGCGTTGAAATTGTAAGTCAGGACAAATTCAACTACCAGCGTGATGCACTAGAACCACCAAGAGCTCGTTCATTCACAGAGGCAGGATTCCCTCCACCCAGCCCTCCCATAACAACAGTTCCCCACACTGCTCTTTCACCATCAGCAGAAGTGTTCCGTCCCCGAGCCAACACTGCCCCCACCGAACCCCTGTCTAGATCTCTCCCGACTGGTGTTCCCGAGTCTCCCAACAAGGAACTCGCACGACATGGATCACGCACACCGAAGAGGAAAGATGTCAAGGTTGCGCCTAGGTTCTTTCCTGCTTTCAGCAAGGAGAATATCAGTGACCAGGTAAGTTTATTTTACTTTTCAATGGGAATCAGTGTTGATTTCCTGTTTCAATTCAATACAGCCTACCATTGACAGAATTGCTGATATTGTACAGTGCAGTGCAATAGGTACAGTTGTTACTACAAAAGTGAAGATGCAGTGTTTTAATGGTTAGCATGTTGAATTTGAGATTGGCAACTGAACAGATTTAGTGCAGCCACCCTTGTGTTTTGTTTTAGGCAAGACATTTTACTTGCATGGCCAAGGGCTTCATCAAGGTTTTTAGCAGGAAGGCAGCTGGATTTCACAGGCTGGCAAATGTTCTTTTTGAACTGAACTTCTTTTTGAGCAAAAAAAAAATTTTCGAAAATGATCAAACCAGGCAGACAATGTTATTCTCACTGCCAGTCACTTCACATCATGCTTGGTCCCTGGTGGTGCCTCTTTCATGGCAGATGTACATAATGGCCCCCATCAAATTGTTAGGAAAACCTCATTGATTTTATTGAAATTCTGTGGGTAATAAGGATAAAAATGATGACACTCTTACATGTGAATTTATTGTGGATTATGTTGTTCTAATTCCATGTATATTTACATCTTGCTATCAGGGTCCAAAGAAAAGAAAGACAAAATACAGTCAGAATCCACCTGTGGAACAGCATGTTGGCTGGGTGATGGTCTCCAAGGAGTATCCACCACCAAGAAGGTATGTGCAATTGTTTGCAACATAAAATCCAGTACAGTTGAACCTCCAGTTGTCTGACACCCTGGGGTTCAGCATTAACTTGTTTTATATCAGCGTCTAAAATTTAGCACCTTTGTCTGTTTGGCTTGTGGGTGGGGTCATGGTTTACAGTCTCCAGTTGTTGCTAATGCCTGAGCTCTCACACATGTGAGCTTTGACGCTTCATTCTTCAAGCTTGGCATTGTGCTGTGTGCAACGTTTTGGTGTTTCCTTACCCTGCCCTCCATGCAGTAGTGCTTTATTGCCCTCTGTTTGGGTGTTATTTCATTTCATTCCTCTTTTGTTGGTGGTGGTGTACTATCCACTATTTCCACTGAACCTACAGGTGCGTTTGACAGGCGCAGGGGCAAGCGCCGACTTGTTGGCCGTGTGGCTGAGTTGTGGGTAGGGCAGGCCAAGGCGGTATTCTACCGCCTCAGGCTGGAGTTTGCAGTTTTATATCACCAGGCTCCTGGGAACCCAACCTCCAATTGCATTGTAGGGGTTAAAAATTGATAGTGCTAAAAAATCTCTTGGGTACATTGTGTCCTAGGGACTACATGTATTAAATCAGTTCAGGGAGAAACTGTTCCTGCCATGGACAGGGAAACGGGTATATGTTGTTAACTTTCTCTGCCACTGTTTTTTTCTTGTAGTCCAAGCTACAGTGTCTCAGAGGGTATGGCTCCTGTTGTTGGTAGTTATGGATCAACACCACAACCAATCCCACGCTTCCAGCATCCCTCACATGAACTTCTACAGGACAATGGCTTTACGCAACAACTCTACTCTAAATATCACAACAAATGTCTGAAAGGTTTGTCAAAGTTAATTAATTTATGTGTATTTACCATCTGTATTCAGGGTTGCAGATAAGTTTTCAAGGTATGGTGTCAATGAGGAATTCCAACGGGTCAATTTCCAATGCTCCCACCAAATCATCATAAATTTTCTATTAATTTGTCAGGTCATGTTGCTGACCTTGTCGGGTTTTTGACCTGAGACCCCTTGCTTATCTGGAACACTGTGTATTGTTACATTGACACTTAAAACATGCAGCCTGTTGCTTATGACACTCAAGGTCTCAATATTGACAGTCCAACAAACTGGTTGACAGCCTTTTTGTTATTGTCACTTCAGAGAGCTTATTGTTAAGATCACTTTTACTCTGAGATAACTCCAACATACAATACATAATCCTTGCTGTTGAAGGTTTGGCATTAGCTGTGGAACTCCCAGTGATAGCACAGTAAATATTGTTGTACATGCAAGATTTTCTTCAAAACAATAATTAAAAACAGTCCCATATGAAATCAATTCAGTGCTTTGTTGTGAAGCTGACAGTGACCTTTCATCTTTCTTACAGAGAGAAAAAAGGTGGGAATTGGTCAATCACAAGAGATGAATACATTGTTTAGATTCTGGTCATTCTTCCTGAGATCTCATTTTAATAGGTAAGCACTTGAAGATTATATAAAATTAATGCTTTGGTTAACCTTTAATCCTGGGTTAGCATTAACCGACTTTTGAACAACCTGGCTCTAATTATTTAGAACTTTTGACTAGTTCTCTTAATGAACGCCTTTCCTTCATGAAATGTACATCGTAGTATGCCAGTGGATGTATTTGTTATAAATTATGTATATCTTTATTTTGCTTTTTGGTTTTCAGGAAGATGTATGATGAGTTCAGAGCATTAGCAGTAGAAGATGCCTTAGCGGGATACAGGTATAATTTGTGGCATTAAGCTGTAGTGTACAATGTAGTGTACTAATAGAAGTTGCATCAATGGATCAGTGTATGCATGGGGGTCTTCTTGGGGAAGTTTATGCACTTCAGAGTCCTGCAAACCTTATCATGTCCTAGAAATTGTTTTCCCATCATATCCTTGAACTGCAAGTTTTGAAAAAGTTTTGGAAATACAATGAATACTTGTACTAACCAGTGCTTGTCTTGTCTTTACTCTCAGATATGGGTTGGAGTGTCTCTTCAGATTCTATAGTTACGGCCTTGAAAAGAAATTCAAGGCAGACTTATTCAAAGACTTCCAGACAGAGACAATGAGAGATCATGACCAAGGTATCTGTATGACATGTTTTCTATAGAAATGACCACAAGGTTGACATATAATTGATTATGCTGCAGCTGGTAAAAGTTACCTCTGAACCTGGTCTTATTTCTGGTTTGAGTCATGTTCAAAATTGTGGCTAAACTCCAGATTACATGGCCACTTATTTACATTTCATTGAATCACAAAGGTGCCCATTGTGTAATGCTTCATTCTACGAAAGGTTTTGACACATGGAAAAGAGGTGGTCCAAAGTGGCCATGCCTTCTATAGTTGCTCCTTTGTTTGTCCGTCATTTTAATTGGGATGTTGTTGTTGTTACAGTTACTGTAATGCACTCATGTAACATGTGACATGCTTCACAATTCTGTTCCTCTTGCAGGGAATCTCTACGGTCTAGAGAAGTTCTGGGCATTCCTCAAGTATTACAAAGTGAGTTTTTTCTTCTCCACCTGTTTTGTCTTTTTTACTTTGGTTTTTTTTTTCAATGTAGCAGCTTGTCTCGGTGTGGAGAAAGTTTGTATAGTAATGTTCTAGTGTGATCAACTTTTAAATAATATGTACGTTACTTTTAGGGGAAAACAAGGTTTGAAATTGATCCAGAGCTTCAAAAGCGCTTAGAAAAGTACAAGACGATAGATGATTTCAGGAATGATGTAAGTTAGCATCCACTATGTTGTAACAAAGTTAACCTTCATGTAGTAACTATGTTGCTAGTTATGACTTTGAAGAACTACGTGTAAGACTGCACCGACTACTTCATTTGTATTTGCAAACAATGTGTTCCAAATACTGAAGGAAAATTTTCTGCCTGACAGAGAGAATTCCATACTAGTGTTGCACACAAATCATTATCATGGATACTGTAGAACAGTGATAACTGTGGTGATAGTTTCAAAGTCTTGGGAGTTCGGCATGGAGTGCTCCTGAGTCAGGTGGCAAAGTTCCTTTGAGTCTCAAAGTGTGCTGTTGAGTGTGGAGGTCTCTGAGTTGCCATGGGTGCCACAACTTCACCATATTTTATTGCCAAGTTTGTATACTGGCATTGAGTTTGACCTGTGATAGACTTGCCTACTATTACTAAATAAAAATATTTGAGGGTAGGGGTGGAGGGGGACTAAGTAGTAGGAAAGTGGATGATGATAAAAAGTAGATGATGAAATAAGGAAGATAGCTGATTGTGATTTTGTTTTCATCCCAGCCAATGAATCAGTTCCCTGTGGACCCACACAGCAACAAGCCACGATCAAGACACAACTCGCACAGTGATAAACACGATCATCACCCTCATGGTTCCAAGGAAGACCCAAAGACCATCAAGGAGGAAAAGCGGAGTCAGAAAAGCAGTGAAAGCAGTGATACAAAAAAGAAGAGTACAGAGAAGAAAACAGAAAAGGAAAGTTCATCAGAAGGAAAAGGCAAAAAGAGTGCTGCAACTGGTAAACAGAGCCATACAGCTTCACCTTCTGAAGCTACTTCAGGAAAAGTTGCATGTGGTAAAAGCACTTCTGGGAAAGCAACTTCCAATAAAAGCCATTCTGGTGCAGGAGTTTCCTCAGAAAGGACAGACGCTAAATGGGAAACTTCTGGAGAGTGTGCGTCAGCCTCTGACAAAGGGGTGACCTCTAAATAAGAAGCGATTGCCACTAAGACATTTGCAATGTACAAGACTTGGTTCTAATTTAAATACCACAAAAAATTTAAAAAGATGAAAACGGGAAAAAAAAAGCAGAAAATCTTTATAATAGTGTGTTATTGACCGACAAACCTGCCTGCAGTCTGCATTGATGCCATCCTGGGAAAAAAGTAGTTATTTACAAGACTAGCTCTAATTGAAAGTGAAAAGAGGATTCTCCAATGCTGTTTGATGAAATTAATTTGGCGATCCTGTACCAAGGCAGTGTTTCACCGTAGTGGCATTCTGTCAACCCAACCAAGGATGAAACAATCAACTGGAAAACATCAATATTGCAATTACAAAGAAATTCCTGCTCATGGAGATCTGGAGGAGTATTACCGGCCACATTCACCATGCGGAACAACTGAGAAGATATCAGTTGGTTATCAACTGTCGTGGAATAAATTTACTGAGTACTATGAAGACGTCTGTTATATAGCAGGGACAAATATGGCTTCATTATGAACTACTGCCACTTGCCCCAGACGCATAGTGATGATTTCCTAACTTCTCTCTGACAAATGTTAGACAAATTCATTTGGCCCAGTTGTGAGAAGCAAAGATGTAATCATCTCTAGAGAAGTATCTTGACTTGAACCAAACTCTCCAGAGGAGAAATATATCTCAATACATGATGACTTGAGTAGTAGGCTGAGAGATTCTCTCACGTGCTTTAAAACTACGATATTTAAAATTATTTTTATCATTGTCAAGGTGAGTCAAACCTATGGTATTGCTGTTATTAATTGGGTTTATCACAGAGGAAATTTATTGAATTATATATAGTGTTAGAATTGCACAGAAATACTGATTGCTTCCCTCAGTTCAGTAAGGTCTTGCAGTCAATTCACTTCAAAAAGTACAAGTACATTCGGGTTGCTCTAAGTGACATGCGAAATATAACTGTTGCTGTTTAGTGATTGGCCACACTTAACTAACTTTTAAATGAATACAGCAAATGTATTTAGTTAAAATAGCAGTCTCTGATAACAAGAAAACCGAAAGAATTTGTGGTCAAAACAGCATAATTTTGGAACGGAAAAAGCAGTGGATGTTTTCTCGGTACCCCAGCTGGAATCTAGTTCAGTCTAAACATAGCCTCTGATGCTACGAAATTATCCATAACATTTAAGGTCAATCTTTATCAATAATATTGGTGAATGTTTCGTCACGTTTCGAGCTTGTAGTTGAAGATGACAAGCGACATGATCAAAAGCAGTGTGACTGGGCCAAAAACGTTTTGAACATCAATTCTTTAAGTGTGTGCCATGCGGAATGTAAAGCAGGTTTTAAGTATCTTTTAAAGTGAATTGAGTGAACCACTCCAGAGTCCTTTTATGAAGCTCTTTTAAGTGTGATCTAAATTATAACATACTACTTAAACCTGGAGCATTTCTAGTCTGATTTAGTTGTATATAGAGATTTGTAAGTTATTAATCATCGCCCAAAATCTCCCTTTATTAAGGATAACGTTGGACTTGAAAGAACAAAATATAGAAGCTCTGGCGAGAGGTAGTTCATACCTCAAATGTAACTGAAAAACTTTAAGATTTTTCTTTTCTTTTGAGGTGAATTATCATTATCATCATCGTCATTATTATTATTATTATTATTATTGTTATTATTTTGAGTTTGATTTTACAGAAATGTTTGCACCTTCATGAACATTTGGAGAGCATTGAGTAGAGTTTTAAGTATTAATGGTATTGAAGTAGCTTGTAATGTAAAGTTAATTTGCATTTTGATGGAAGGAAATTTGGTCAATCAGTTGAAGGTGAAAACGCGAAAAATGTGAAATTCAAATATACAGTCGGGGGGGGGGGAGATTTGATTGAACTTTCAGGAGGGATGTCGCCTAGCAGCACGACTTAAGGAGCTATGTCACAGTTTGTGCTTCTTGAAATGTTTAGCTTAATTTTTTCAAGTTCGTCGTTTGAAATCCGTGTTAATCTTCTCCGTCCATAACCATCCTTGTTCTTTTATAGTTTATTATCAGTTCTTCGGTGATTTTCTATCTTAGTAAACTACTATTGTCAGGTTTCCTTCAATTTGAAGGTTATTTTGCACGTTGTCGAAATAACGCGAAATGCTGTGACTGAGCTGCTTTAACAAGGTGTTTGTGCTATTTGTGATTGGAATTGGGCATTTTTTGAAACATTTCTCGGTCTTCCAACTGTATATAGAGAATGGTGAGAAAAAATTGTCGGGTGACCAATTTCAGGCATTTGAATTAGGTTATTTATCGCGTCTAACACATCAAGTTATAAAATAATTCTTAAAGAACTGCTGAGCAAAATTTGTGGCTTGTTTAGACTGCGAGCAGTCTTTTATAACATCGTCGAACAATGTGAACGGAGCCAAAGGTTGCGTGACGTGATGTATGGTCACACGCTCTTCGTATTGTGAACGGAGCCAAAGATGACGTGACGTGACGTGATGTATGGTCACGCACTCTTCGTATTGTGAACAAAGCCAAAGATTGTGTGACCTGCGGTCTGGTCACTGACTCTTCGTATTGTTAACGGAGCCAAAGAATGCGTGACGTGCGGTCTGGTCACACACTCTTCGTATTTTCTCACATTGGTCCACGAACTAACCGGAAAAACTGCTCGCGGTCTCTGGCTCGTTAATTTGCATTTCTTTATATAATCTTCATTCTGAGGGTTCCGTTACTCATAGTAGTAGTTGTACAAAGGTAATAACAAAAAAAATCAAATAAATTTATTTTAAAACAACATTCAACGACTTGATTGTCAATGCGTCACACGAAGGGATGGACAGTTTTGATTGGAGGGGAGGGGTGTGGTGTGTGCAACTACTAAAAAATATTCCTACACAAAAAAAAACATGCAAAGCGAGCCGTGTCAAAAAAACATGGAAAAGGTCTAAAAGGAATTCCTGCACACTGAAAAGAAACTTCCTTTCTTAGTTGGGAAGATTGCCTCGTTGCCTCACAAATGCAATGGGTCCTCAAATCCCGGAAAAGCTTGATAAAAAGTTGTCTTCATCACTACCCTTGTTCTTTGCCCTTTTATGATTCCTATTTTTCTGCTTGTTAAAGAATTTAACAAGAAGTATCTAAGAGTAACTTAAATCGACGTTCTGATGTACCCAACATCGTTTTTGAAGGAGCTCAATTCTATCGATATGCACAACTGCACTATGTAACAAGCTTTCAATCTCTATAATGGTTATAAATACATGGAAACGCCGATTAACGTTACTGTGAATATTTCTAGCTTGGAAATCTATTCTTTTGAGTGTCCTTCGAATTTAAAGTACTTTTTTGCCATCAGAAAATGTTTTACACCGTCGCGCCATTATACCTTTAGTACAAAGCGTCACAAGCGCAAATTTGCCTGCCTTCCCCAGCAACAATGCTAATTACGGGTCCAAGATTATATTTTTTACAATCCCAAATCAGAATCTTCCCGCTCATACATTTTTATCAAATCTGAAAGTGGTTGTTTCCCAGGACGACTTCTGAGGGACTGATCGAAAAGTATTGGGGGAGGGGGGCGGCTTGGGCTGGTCGGAGCAGTGAGGGGCTGGATCATCAGGTTTTACAGTCCTTGTAAGGGGGGAGGGTGGGGTGGGTCGTTTAATTGTCAGCTATGCCACGATGATATCAAAGTTAAGCGATTGTTTTCAGGCCAACGAGGTGTACGAAAACGCACAAAATGCGTATGTGCAGCCAACTTTTCCAGTAACGGTAGTCTCAAGACTTCGATTATTTTAAGCAATTATTTTGCAAACGAGTTCCATTTCCTGTTGTGAAATGGGATGACCCACCCCAGGGGTGGTAATGAGATCTGTGATTGTAAGATATCTTAAATATAACGCTCCGTTCCGTGCACGGAATTGAAGTGATCAGCAAATAGTTCGTGTATTGCACATTCAATTACATTCTGATGAGCATTTAGCGCTTTTCATTCGACCATGCAAAAACTCCGGTTTGAATTTCGACGAATTTTCCGGAATTTCAGGAAAAGAGGACAACCTTGTGAGACATACCGAAAATTTTGGAAAGTTTAACCAGTAATTTCCGTTCCATTTGAATTTCTTCATGGAATTTGAGGAATGTTCTGTTGAATTAATGGTTCGCATTTTGAAAATTCTTGGATTTTCTGGAAAATTTCCCAGGAAATTTCCGTGTTGTTTGTCATTCCTGTTCGTATCGAGAGCGGCCGGAGTTTAAATATCCCGCTCCTAATTATTAAAATATGAAAACAAAGCAATCAAATGATTGTTTGTACACGCCTGAAATGTAAACTCAAAAGCGTGGTCGCAGAAGTTTAAAAATTTAAATTGCAAATTATACACTTTCGACGCTTTCCTTTCGTCGTTTGAACGTTTTGCGTTAAAATATTCAATTTACGTAAGAAATAATCCATCTTTTCTACTTTTTATTGCTGCTACGAAAAAGTATCAAGCTTCGGTTTGGCATTGTCCTTTCTCTTGGAGCTGTTACGAACTGCAAAAGCCTGCAACAAGACTTGTACTCTGTAAAGCAAACTTTGAAAGCGCGTGCCTCTTGTCAAGGTGTCGCCGTTTGTATGCCGAGCAAATGGGTCTGAGTTTTTCTCAAGGTACGAACTGTACATTAATGTATTGTAAGTTATATTCTGTTCGTAGAGGTAACTTCGCTATTTCCTACGGAACTGAAAATTGTACAAAATAGGTTAGGAAAGGTTGTCAGCCATTTGTCCACCGAATCACAGTCGAGGTGTACGTTTATGTGCCGGCATCACGCTGTTACAAATAATAAACAAACTAGGTTGATGTTTTTGACGAAAGATGTTCGTTTACCGGTTATGTATACCCAATGGGCTGTATGAAAATCAGTCTTACGTTTTTAATAAGTCTTTGCACCATAAGTTTTTTTGTACTTGTAATATGATCGTAACATCATAAACCCACATTTCTCAGAACACGATTAGAGTTTGCATGCGGCAATTGGAGTTTGCTGGAATCGTTAGCTTATATGTACACGCTCGAAATCCAAGTTTTGATGTTAAGGTGACTATAATAATTACGTAGTACGTACAATGATTATAAATTAGAGAAGATTTTTATTGATTCTTTTTCCAGGAGGTAGACGAGATGAGGCTATCTATGACGACCTCACTAATGGTTCTTTCACATATTTATTACGTCGTGTGCCTCAGGTAACGAACGTTTGATAACAAATAAGTAACTTTGTGAGCATTGCCCTTAACATGTCCTTGGGGATCGCTTATTTAGACATCAATTCAATTTTTAATATATAGTTCGCTAAAACAACCTCTTGCATGTTTGTTTGCATCCTGGGGGGATACTCTACAAAGTTTTGTACGGGGAGGCTCCGCCCCGAGCTCCAACCCCTTACTTTTTTGTATACCACACAGAAAAGGTACCCTTTTCATGTACCTTTTATCGAAAAAAAGAGTACCTCTTTAATGTACATACTTTAGAACACTGCATCTTTTTTCTAAACCCTTGGAATGAAGTCAGTGAACAATACTACGGGAAAACGTCAAGCATTACCAGAAGTGATGTCAACCAAAAAGCTAATATCTTTTATTTTGTTCCTGTTCACATTAAACCTAAATGATAGATTTCCTAACCTTTTATATACCTTAACTGGTAATATCCCCGCCATATTTTATACCTAGAGCCTGAACAAGGCACCCCTTTCGGGCGGAGCCTCTCAATACGTACAGGCCGTTATGGAGAGTACACCTCCCTCCTCCCCAGAGGTTTGCATGCTTGCATAGGAATTTAGGTGAGTCATTACTTACATGGCTATGTGATCCCTTTGCAGATTGGTTTGATCTGCCGGTGCATTAGAATGATGGGTTATTCATGGTGGAAAATCTCCTGTTTAACTTGTGGTGGTAATATTGGTGAGTTCATGAACTGCAAAAGCCCGTAACAAGGCTTGTACTCCGTCAAGCAAACTTCGAAAGCACGTGCCTCTTGTCAAGCAAAGGTGTCGCCGTGTGTATAGCGAGCAAATGGGTCTGAGTTTTTCTCAAGGTAGGAACTGTACATTGATGTATTGTAAGTTATATTCTGTTATATTCTTGTAAGTTATATTCTGTTCGTAGAGGTATTGATTTGTGTTAATTTAGTGGCCATCCAGTACAAACCCATTAGAGACACAGTGTTATGTTACACGCAGTCGGGTTGTTTGGCTTCGATCACAGGTCGGGTCAACTGTTATATTAGGCTGATTTAGCAAGAGAACGGGAACGTCACTTGAAGACGGCGCGCGCAGTGCAAATACCTAAATATGGTCAAATTAGAACAGAATCCAGGTTATTCCGCGCGCCCTGCAGTCGTCATCTGAAGTTCCCGTCCTGTTGCTAAATCAGCCTATTCTGGAGCAACTATATAGCTAGTGCTTTTTCCCATCTAGGAGTTTGAATCGGTATAAGGAGATTGCTGTAGAGCAACCTGGGAAAATCCTAGGGATTAACTCTCATCGGACTAACATCTCTTCTATGGGGGAGAGAAGCATTCCTTGTCCCATCATTTCTACCCCAATCGTGGCGGGGCGGAGGGGGGTGTTGCTCTCACATAGATACCAAAGTTCTTGATAGGGGTTGCTGGAATCTCAGTTGTCAGTTCAATTTTCGGCAATTTCTCAGCCATTAGTTGAAGTTTCAGTCCATTTTGTCAGCATTTGTTTTACATTTTGTTCATCCTTGAAATGTTTTCCGATTACGGAATGCGTGTCCCCTACACGTTGATGTGGGTGGTGGCGTCACATGTAACCGATATTAATAATGTACATCGCAGTAATCACATTTAAAATCCGTATGGGAATTTTTTTTCGAAATGATGACCCCGGATGGATTCTGGCAAATTACCTTGTTAATTGTGTACTCCTGAGTAGTGTAATGGAGAGGGGAGGAGTTTGTCCTTTCTCTTCCACTAAACTTCTTGGAATGGGAAATAAAAGGCATCTTCGAAACACCCTCTCATAGACTAGATTATTTTAGCTGTATTTAAGACAAATATGTCATGTCTCCTCGTCTAAGCATCACCTTACATTTTGTTGTCAGGTAAAGCTGATGTGGCTAGAGCAGGCTTTCGTGACTGACATGGACAGACAGACAGACTGTAGGATAACTAGTCATCAGGGTGTTCTGCAACCAACAGGTTCGTGCTGTTTTGATGATGTAAACCTTTGCTGGTTTCTCCAAAAAAAGGACTGCAACGTTGGAAACTAGAGATCGTGGTGGATGAGAATATTTGAAACTTTCTGAACTAGTATTGATACTAGATCAAAACACAACAGGGAAAGGACGAAAGAAAACTATTTGTCCCGTTGGCTCACTGGCATACAGCGTACGGATTGCATTACACCAGACACAAATTTACACCATATATTTCCAAAGTTTGTAAAACTTAGTAATTGGTGAAAAGTGATCTTTTTTGTTCCTGTTTTTAGGAAGTGACATCGGAGGAGACAGTTGCTTTCGATTCAAACTCCGCAAGATTTCTGGGTGTCAAAAGTGTTTGGAAAATTATGAGTCTTTAAACTTCCGTCACACAAAATAATATAAAATCTCCTGCGGCAGTTGATCTTGACACGTTCTTTCAGTCTTCAGGGTTGATAATTTTGTTGCTCGAACAGAGATTAAAGGTCATTAAAGTACTTGGGCTAACAAGGCAAAGCAGTAGTGTAAACGAAGATTCCTGGCCTGTTCATTGCTTTAAGCCGAAGTGAATTCGGTTACCTTCTGACTGTCGGTTTGAGGAACAGCTGAAGTTGTAAATGCTTCAGTTTCTTTCTTTGAAAAATTATGAGTTTTGAAACGTTTTATGCCAAAACTTGATCTGATTGTGTGCATTAGCAAAAAAAAAAAAAAAAAAAAAACACACAAAAACTTCACGGATTCTGTGTACAAGTGTAAATTGTATGTTTACGCCTTCTCAAAGTGGTTTATGTTATCGACCATTCACTACTCGCTTACTTGTATTCTTAAACATTGAATCGAACAGACACATTTTCCAGGGTGTTGTTGCCTAATTCTTTTTTTTCTTTCCAGGAATGCGACAAGCAGAGAATGGGAAAAACTGGAAATCAGCAAGACACTATTTGAGGAGAGAAGGACAAGCTCACGATCGACGATGGCGTTTGTTGGCGAGGTCAGTAGATTAGTTTTTACACATTGCGCGTAATTTTCCTTTCCTGAGGGTCATAATACGATGCGAAGATCATTTGCAAATGACAAAATCATCTTCAGACCGCAACGAGTCGCAAAATATCATGTTAGTGAGGCACAAATTTGTCAGGAGAATACATTAGCATTTACATGTTATGAAGGTTTATCACTCTCCAAGAAGTATTCTTCTCGGACGTGTAATAAGCTGGAAAAATTGTCATCACTGTCTTGAGAATATCTCAGTTGTGAAATAACGAAATTAAAAATATGTAAATGAAAATCTGTAGAAGATTAACGCCGAGGAATAAACACAAACAGTTGAAGTTCGCTGGACGATCTGTTTCCGCACTTGTTTATACTGGTTTCGAAAGCTATTGCTGATTTGTAGGTGGTAATCGCTGAAAATGTTTGATGTAGCACATTTCTATTCGGTCTGGGTTTGTTTGCGTAATTTCCTGGCCCGGGTTGTTCGAAAGGTGGATAACGCTATCCACCGGATAAATCACTATCCAGCGGATAGCGTGGTTTGTTTTGTTAATACCAATCCACTGGATAGTGATTTATCCGGTGGATAACGTTATCCAGCCTTCAAATAACTGGGGCCTGCTGTGTTTTCATCGCAAAATTCAGTTTATTTTCGATTTCTAAGCAGAGTTTTCAAAACTATATAAGTAAATGAACTCATAGTAAGATTATCTGTATAATTGTACTCAGTGGTTTATCTTTTCGTGTTTATTTTCGTGCAGGTTTTGATGGTTCGTACGCTTCAAAACAAAATCAAGCAAGAGCCGAACAAGAGGGTCATCCAAGGATAAGACATGTTTAATACAAGGTAGAAAACAAACTTGACAAAAACAGTTTCGGCTTTAAGCGGGTAATTGGCAAGGAAGAATCAGAGTAAATTTCTTTTCCGTTGAAAACAACTCGGAAAGGTTAGAGTATTTTTTCTCAAGGATTTCATTGAGCTTAAGGAAGTATTTTTAATAAACATCATTTACAATTTTTGTCGCAAGAGTTTTTCTATGGTAACATCTGTTCAAATGTTTTCAATTTTCCCGCCAAAAAACTTAGAAAAAATACGGGCGTTCATAATACGCATGCGCCGTTTTTTTTAAAAAAATATTACTTCTCTATAAACATCCGTTCGAAAATTTTTAATTTTCCCGCCAAAAGACTTAGAAAAAATAAGGCGCTCAAAATACGCATGCGCCAATTTTTTTTGGAAAAAATGGAAAATTAAGTTTATTTATATTGCCAATTAATTGTATTCACTTTTCGTGTGCTGTTGTCTTTAATATATTAAAGTGCATTGAATACTAGTCAATAAAGTCAACAATTATTTTTTTGTAATCTCTTTTATTATCTTCAATGAAATGTTTCAAACAATAAATACAAACAAGTGTTTTGTGTTTCAATTAACTTTATTCACTTCAAATATTCTTTCATTAGTTAATGAAAATAAATTAATTAATAAAAAAGGTGTGACGAAAAAATGTTCCCTCTATATACTAAGACTTTTGGCGGGAAAATTTGATATAATTTGCACAGCGTTTCCCCTGGCAACTTTCTCGGCAAAAAATTCAAAATGGCTTCCCTTATAATTTCCCGCCAAAAATAATTTGAACATCATTTCATGCAAAAAAGTTGGAAGTAAAACGCCAATTTGTTTTCTATCCTCAAAAAAAAATCCGAAAAAGATATTTCAACCTCTTTGCTTGTATAAAACAATTTTGAACCGAGCTAATCATCAAAGAAACATTTTCACTTTTTCCAAACTCTTTTGCACGAGATGATGTCTCGGATAAAAACCTTTTTCAACTAATTCTCGTTTGTAACACAGGACAAATTGAACCAAACACGTCAAAAAAATTATCCCATCCTAAACAATCTGTAACAACAGCTATGAAGTTTTGGAGTAATACAGAAAATTTTAACTGTTGTTTAGCCATGCAACAATTGCTCGTGTTGTTACTGTTAGCTGATTTCAGGTTTTATTTTGATTTTAACAACAACTTCAACAACTTCAACAATTCAGAAATCAGCACAATGTAATTTGGTGTCTTAATTTTTTTAAAATTTGCCTTCATGCAATGTGCTGTGTTACAACGAGCACCAGCGGTAAAAGATCTTCATCTACTTACTAAACATTTTTCAAAAACCGGCTTATTATAACACCCAAGTGCCTGGTTGAAGCGATTCAATTCTGAAAGTTAAAACCCACCCTTAACGCGAACATGAGGATAAAATAAACAAAAAAACGAGATAAAGGTTATACGGACAACAATAAACAAAACGAAATGAAGGACAAACAATTCTGAAAGCGAAAACACGCATCGGAACTAATATGAAACCCGGTTGAAATTCGCTTTTTCATCTTGTTTGATTCGTTCAGTAAAGACATTCTCAAATTGCATCATAGTTTACAACTGTGCAGCCGAATAATCATTGCAGGTTTTATTTTATCGTTTTGTTGACATAAAATAGCAAAAGGATAATAAAAAGTGAAAAGCTATCAAAAACACTGCTGAATTTACAAACGAATTTGAGATCGAAATATTTTTAAAATCAGATCAGAAAATAATTTCCGAATTCTTTATTCTCGCTATGTATAACAGAAGAAAGTGATAACACTTTAAAATTATGAAGACAATGTCCAAGCCAAGTTATTCATTGCATTTTTTTCCCAAAAGACTGTATTTCGTCGAGTGATAGCACAGGAAAGCAATTTTGATTTAAAATTATGAAAGTAAACAAGACAATTGTGAAGCCAAATAAATGATTCAGGTTTCTACTTTCCAAAAATTGAAAAGTTAACAGAGAGAGAACTCAATGAAATTATTCATCAGCGAAATTTGTTTATTTTTTTTTTTTTGGTCTGTACAATAAGAAAACTGAAAATCCTGACTTTGTTTGGACAGCAAACCAGACAATTGTTTCACTGACTTAATGACTGCGTGTTGTTTCTGTTTTGGAACATAAAAAAGTTATCGACATAAGTAATACTTGACAAAATAACGCGGTTAATTTGGCTGTTTTTTGTGTGTGATTAGGTTGTCCGTATAACCGAAAACTGGAAACACTAACTTAATCTAGACCTGTTAATCTCTCTAACCAGGCATTAGGGTTTGTAACAAGCACTCAAAATATGACAAGAGAACATAGCCCTGTATAAACATTCTCCGCCCGGACGTTCACCAAACGAAAACAAGCCAAAATGAAAACTACCTATGTACTTTGCGTTGTATAAACAAATTTGTTTTTATTAACAAATGGTTTGAACCCTGAAGTTAAGTAGTTCGTCAGTATGGTGTAAGAGTAATTCTCAAAACCAGTAAAGAGTAGTTGTTGATGATGGGCGTTTCCAGTCGGGTGAAAAGTTGTTTGTGCTGAAACTGTTTGGTACGGTTAGACTCGCGCGATGTTTGTAAACAGCGATAGCAAAGTCAGTTACAGTCAGATTTCATTATGATTAGAAAATATCAGTTGTCTCTGAGCGAAACCCAAGTTCGTTCAAATTAGTTTAGTCGAGGTCGCGAATGATTCGTTTGTAACGAGGCGGTCATTGTCCTAAATTAGTAAAACAGATTTTCAAATCATTCGCTGCATGTTATTTATAGTCTTGTACTGAAATCAACCCATTGAGCAGAGCATCAGTCAGTTGTACAGTTTGTTAGTAAATAATGCCGGCGACAGTGGAGTAATTTTTGAAATCATCGATTATTAGTGTACAGTCAGTCAGTCAGTCAGTCAGTCAGTCAGGGTTCCACGCGAAAAATAAAAAAAAGAAAAGAAAGACTGAAACTTGCGATGTTTTGGAGAAATCTGCTCTTTTATCAAAAAGGCCATATTCTCTTGTTTACTACAGTTGTACAGTTGATGCAGCAAAACTGAATCTTTTAAGGTGGCTCTATCCATTGTATCGTACACATCAAATAAACATGATCTTTTACCTGCAATTTTCCCTTGTTAGTTTCAGTTGTTGATTTTAACATCAATATAGTCAATCCTTTTATCTCTCAACAGAATTCGTCTATAGTCCGTAGTTTCTTAACTCTCACGTTTTGCAGTGCCACCTTTGAAAAATATTATTTCTGCAGCATCAACTGAAGTTGTTAAATACAGTTACGTATAAATCACCGACTGCTTTGCAGACATGACTAAAAGACCTCGAGAAATCAGCGTTAAAGAATCGCGAACACTCTTCTCCAAAAGCTAGACTTATCAAATGAACTATAAAATTTTCATCAATATTCGAGGTTCAATAATATATAAAATTGCATGAACTCAAGACATTAACCAAGAATTTACTCCGCCCGAGATGAACTAAATCAAAATTAAGTGAACGCTATCAAGGTTCGCAATAATGTCTGCAAAAGAATCGGCAAATGGTGACTGAAATTGAAGTACTTCGTTTACCATATTTCCCAGTCTCTAACTGAGGCATTTTTTTCGCCGATTCAGAATACTGTTAGTGTGCGATGTGACGAGTCGAGAGTGATGATCCTTTCCAGTTTAAAGTATTTCCTTCCATTTTCCAGTCTCTTAATGAAGTCAATTTTTATCCGTTCCAAACAATCACTGTACAATTATTCCCTAACAAATTTAACTAGACATTGTTCAGCCACCATTTTTATTAGCTATCTAACAATTTCAAAGTTCTTATCTTTGAAGAATTCCTCCTAATTCGGTGATTCCAGTTTGTCCACTCCATCAGCTTCGTTGGCCTGCCAGAACTGAATTCCTGGAAACAGAAATGAAAAAGTCCAAGATCAGCAAATGCTCAAGCGTTAAAAAATAATGCACGTTGTAAAAGCTTCAGTCGACTCGAATACAATACAAATAGCAGCGAGTCTACAAATTAAATGGGCAAAGCAAAAATCTTACAGTTCAGTTATGGTACAACATGTACAAACATTCCAAAAGCAAGTAAACTAAACGAAATAAGGAAAAACTTTGCAGAACAATAACGAAATGTTACCTCCAAAACCTAACGCCGAACCTTAAGAAATCTAAATGGCCCAGTGCAATTTCATGATGAGGTTAAATTTTAGCGCGCGTTTTTTTTTCTTTGAACAGGTAAATGATTTCTCATCTCCATTTGTCTCTCGTCTTGGCTTCAGCGTTTGGTCAGGCAAATTTGACCACTAAACATCCGAAATTTCAGTTAAATATTACGGAGCATTAGCTTTTGCAGGAGTATCATTCAAATTGGCCGCTCTTGAAATATTACAAACGTGGAATTGAAGATACCGCTTTGCTGTCCTGTTTCAAGATGCGACGCTCAAAGCAAACAGCCATTGCACGTGTTCACTCGTATGGGTAACATTTTGATACTGAAGTGGCTTTCGAAATAAAACAAAGCGACTGTTTTCCAAAAGAATCGCTTACCTTCAGTTGGAATCGAATGATGACTTCTCTCCTAGCATAACGTCCTTCCAGCATTAAGCATCTTCTTCCTTCAGGAGTACAATTGGCCCTTGGCCGGACGACACGTCTTCACTCATCAACAAACAGTTTAAAATGTGCAAAACTCTTCGATTGCTATGAATATGGATTAGAAACTCACGCCAATCGCTGACAAACACGGCCCAAATCCGACGCGGAAATTTGTTTGCACACTTTTTCTGCCAGCGAATCAGGAACCGCGAAAAAAGAAAAAAGAAAGAAAATCGTGCGTTTGTTTATCCAAGTGACAAGGATATTTTTTGTGAGCATTCCATCTTGTTTTGCTTACCATGTTGTTACTAATAAATTAAACTATTCTTTAAAATCTTAGTATTTGGAAAAGTTAGCAAAAATCATGCAAAAAAAGACGAAAAAACAAAACAAAACAAAAGTGTGTCTGAAAGAGAAATGTGTTTGAAAGCAGAAAAATATATATATATTACAGGAATATCAAGTAAATCATGTTTGAAATGAAGTACAGCAGGGGCGCGTTGCTCGAAAGCCGTTTAACGCTAATCCTGGATTAAAAGTTAACCGAGGTATTAATTTTTCTTGCATAAAAATGCTTTCACTGCCTACGTTTTGTGTAGTTTGAGATTATTCAATTAACTCAGGAGGCCAAACAATATAAACAGAAAACCTCACCGCAAAGCTAAAAAAACTCAAATCTAAATTCTCGCTTCTCCTGGGTTAACTAATTGATCAGGCTTTGAACAACCCGGACCAGGATTTCAAGCTGTAGAATATTGATTAGGAACTGGTCAAAAAGGATGAGGGGGTAGGGGGTGGGGGTGGAGGCGCCGTAGCAAAGAGGAGGTAAATCATCAGTTTTGAGCCCTTAGCAACTGAGGGGTGGGTCGTTCAATTATCAGGTATCATAGTCTTTTGTAGCCACCCATAGCGTTGGTTCATCCTATTTTATAACAGGAACTGAAAGTAATTAATATTAATAATCAAAGTCTAGAGACGACTGCAACAGTTTAACACACATTTACTCGGATATTGTGCGTTTTCCTGTCACCTCGTTGGCCTAGAAAATAGCCGCGTTTTCGTTCGCTTGAGTAGCTTTGATATCACAATGACTTAGTAATCACGTTGAAATCTATAATGATAAGACATCGGTTAAATATAACGTTCCGTTCAATTCTAGCCTCTTCCAGGGGTTCAGTTAAAGGGGACGCAGCGCGAAAAATAGCGCGCGAGAAAACAAAAAAAAGCGCGGAAGAGGCTAGTTCTACGGTTTAGTCTATGGACTTGAAAGTGCTCAGGAATTTTTTCCTCGTATTGTACATTCAATGTGTAGAAAAATGCAAGATTTGCAGGTCCAGGAAGGGACAACCTTATGTGAGGAAAGAGTTGAAAATCGATACTCAATAGCTAAAAACCGGTGAAGACGCCTTAGGATTTCGCTTGAAAATATTATTCTTATAGAGTGTTAAAGCGAGAAAAAATGAACTAGGAGAATTCTTTCCGTTTCTCACTTTCCAGAATGACGTTCGTCTTGTTTACAGTTATATTGAAAGGTTGCTTTGCCAAATAAGTGTATGCTATAGCCTGTTGCCGTGCAAATTCGCAATTAGCCAATCAGAAGCCGTGTCTACTACCTGATATCCTAAGATATCAAGTCACTGACCTGATATGGCTACAGTATGCTTACTTCTGGGTCGAATTTGGGTAAAGCAAATACCTAATCGTACTATTTTGGTATGCTTCAGAGGCATATCAGGCACGTTGGGTCGACTCGCCGTGGATATTTTGGCTCAACTACGTCTTGCCAAAATACGAACCATGGCTCGACCACACTCGCCTGATATGCCACCGAAGCGTACCAAAAAGGTACGATTAGGTATAAAAACTCTGTTTCAAACAATCTTTATAAAAGATGGTCCTCCGGAGAAATGGTGGCCGAGGGAGATGGAACACCGAAACTCCAGAGCGGCGACTCGCGCGGGGCGGGGTCGGACGACATCGAGACGACAAGGGAAACTTAGGGGGTATGATGCGATGCATGTATTTCATCTATCTATGAGAGCATAAGTCCAGAGGAACAGGAGACCGAGACCGCGTCCACACAGCGCTGGAGAATTTTGAAAAAGGCATTTTCGCTCTGAAAACGCGTCGAATGTTTTCCGTCCACACTACGCCGGAAGAATTTGAAAACGCAACAATCACCGCTCATTTTGGATTTAAGTTTGAAGGAAACTCGGGCAGGGCCGGAAGTCACGTGATTATCGTGACCTCATTGTTTTCGAAAAGCTCCGTTTTCAAAATGTTTTCCGTCCACACTGAAACGCCAATCCATTGCTTTCAAATTCCTCCGGTTTGAAGAGTGTTTTCCAAGAGCGTCATTTTCGTGACGGATTAGTGTGGACGGTAGACAAAACCGAGGAAAAGAAGCTGCGTTTTTAACGCCTTAACGTTATTACTTCAAGCAGATTCACTATTCATTTCCAGGTTTAGATATGATCTCCTGAATCCACTTGCATAATGGACTCAGTGGCTTCATAATCCATTTTCTTGTTTTAAAAAACAAGCGCAATCAAAAATGCGGATTTTCATTTTACCACAGAAACGCACCCAAATAAATAAACAAGAGAAATCACACAAGTTTCGTTCATAATTATGTTCAATGTATATTTCAACCATGTCTATCGATACATTCTGGAGCTTTTAAGCTCATAAGATCTGATAGCAAATAAATAGATTGTAATTACACCTGGCGCAACAGCCACGACTGTTCAAAGAGAAAGAAACATTCAAATTAGTTCTTTGCAGCTGCGGTCTCGTATTTACCCTCACATTTGACTGTTACAGTCAAAATTCTAGTGCCCTGCCTCGTTGCTACGAACACGTTGCCAGGTGGAATTTCAACTACAAGGTAAATCCTAGGAAATTAGGCATCTATTAGGTCTTGCTAAAAGCGTTTTCACTTGAGAGACGAAAGTGATTTTTAGTTTGCCGAGTACTGTGATTGGTTCAAAAGGTTCGTGAAACCTGCTTAACCAATCAGAGCAAACATGCTGTTCTTTCAACCAATCACATCGAAAACCCAGTGAATAGTTTGCACACATTTTCCCGCGCTTGGCACCGTTTTCATATGTTCCCACACGCGCTTGGCTCTAGCTTGTTAAGTGTTTTCCCGCGCTTGACTCTAGCTTGTTAAGTGTTTTCCCACGCTCGGCTCTGGCCAGTTAAATGTTTTCCCGTGCATCTTGAGCGGTTTCCAACTGAGTGCCGCAAAACCAAAACCACGGTAATCACTTTTGGCTACAAAGGACGCAGACAATGCAATGAACCAATTCATTAAAACTCGAAGTAATTAGCTGTAGCTGTCAGGAAGCGCGGGAAAACGTGTGCGAGCGATTCACGATTGGTTGTCGTTTTACTTCTGATTGGATGAAGAAGTGGCGCGAGTTTCTTTATATACCAATCATGTAGCGTAGTCATGTAACCCAATTATGTTCGACACTCAAGTGAAAATAGCTCTAATAGCAACAATTACTTAGGCTGTTTTACACACAGTATAAGTTAGGTAACAGTCTTGGTACAACTGACGATTGACTGCCTTAACTGGGCTTAAGAATTCTTAATTTACTTCAAAGCCTCAAAAGTTAACCACCACAGAACGAAATAACTCGTTGAGTAAGCTTAAAGGAGCTACCGTATTGCACTGACTATGTAATATTGAGAAAACTTCCTTTTGCGCAAAATTTATACCTCGAAATTAAGGCAATACACAAACTAATATTTTTCCTAAAGAAGGAATTATAGTTAACAGACAGGAAAAAAATTAGCCGAAAAAGTTAGGCCTAAAAATTTCAAGTTGTACCGACTGATACAGCTCCATCAAACTTCACAACAAAGTAACGATAATGAATTTAAAAAATAAAAAATAAAAACACAAATTCTCTATATGATTACAGGTAAAAAGTACTTTCTTGTCAGCTCCTTACCAAAGTAAAAGTAATAAAATAAGAAACAGATTTAAAAGCACTTGATTATCTCAAAAAGCCTGCTCATACAACGCTCTCCTGTAAACTTAAAAAATTTCATTCACAATTCTTGCTTTCAATTCACATCAGCAACCAACTCGTTCCGCGAGTACACAAAAGCTGTTTCTGATTGTATTTTGAGTTTGCTATACGTTAATTGACGTTCTGTCACTACGTCCAATTACACCATGTTGTACATTTTCAACGTGATTCGTTAATTTTTCACAACACTCGTAAACCGCACAACAATATCGCTATGTCTCAATGTTCATTCTATCTAAAATTAACAGGGAGGACCCGTTTCTGATATCGTTTTAACTGCTAAAATATCCCAGCTAAAAGCCTAACGTACATCTCATTTGCCTGTCGTAAGACGATGACGTTGAAAGCAAAACGAGGCTATTGCCAAAGCGAGGCCGTCGAGGATTCTCGAGTTGATGGAGTTCATAGAAGCTATATTTCACACGCAAGTTTCGCTTTTCAGATTCTCTTGCTGACTATTTTTAGTTTCCACGTAAGTTGGTTTCAGTTTCGGCGTGTAAGTGCGGAATTTTGGCACTTTGTGTTCGTTTGCGCCTGTTGACGTTTTTGGCCTGGGACGGCGCTGTGGTAACAACGGCTCCTCAGCACTTTCAGAGACGGGCGAACCGCCGGCCTCAACCTGAAATCGAGTCATAAGTGGAACCCAAGGGGAGTCCCCTTGATCATCAATTGAGTTGTCTTCGATGGACGGTGGAGGGGGTGGGAAGTCGTTTGAATCACGACTGAGTCGTTTCAAGTCTTTCCCCTCGTTCGTTGTTTCCGGAATCAACCGATCCGAAGGAAGTGCAAAAGGCTCGGGTTCGTTATCCGAGTCAACTCGCGGGCGCTCGTGAGTCTTTTTAAGAAATTTTGGCGGATGTTCGATAGTGATGATATCCGTCGAAGAGTGAGGTCGCGCCAGATGACTGGGCTCTGGGAGCGAATACTGTCGCGCTGACAGAGAGAGTCTGGGTCTAGATTTCTCGCGACCGAAATCAACGGAAGCTGACTGCGAAATTGGCGATCCACGCGAACCGGAACTGCTGGTGCTACTTCCGGAAGCGCTGTTGCTTCTCTTGACGGCTACAGCAGACTTGACAGGTCCATTCCTGTTCAGCGTTAACACAATAGGCACAGGGCGACCAACGTCTTCACTGTCTTCAGTGTCGAAAAACAACGAATTCTTGGAAGGTTTGCATTCCTGAGCGGGTTCAATTGTCTGTAAAGGTTGGAGGCTTTCGCATGTGCACTCCATTGCTGTTAAAGTATTTGGTTTCTTCAATGATGTAGCCGATTCAGCCGGCTGAACAGGGAAAATGTCGTTTTCAAGGTCTGAGCGTTCGCGCTGATCTTCTGATTCACTAAACGTGATCAAATCAGCGCCGCATGGGGGAGGGGCAGGGAGCTCGTCGTCGTTATCGTCATCGTCATTAAACACTGCCGGGATCTCAGGCTGAGGAGGGAGATTAATGTCATCCTCAAGAGAAATAAGAACATTATCTCTCTTAGTTTTAATCAGATTCAAACCCACATCAGTTGCCTCGACTTCTTCTGCTTCTTCTTCGTCGTCAAAAGCCTCGTCAATTCTCTTTACGTTCTCCTCTTTTTCGAGTTCTGTCTCTACCGTGTCGACAGTTTCACCGTTATTGTCTTCCTCCTCGCTCTCCGGCGCCGAAGGAGGCTGTAACACTATATCCGGGGCTTTCGACGAAGGAGACTCTTGCGGAACCTGTTCCGCTGAATCTGCGCTGCTCCTGCCAGGTGCAGTCAGCGGATTGACGTGATCCCACCCGCCTGAAAAGTAAAACGAGAAAAACAAATAGTATTATAGCAAAAGAACCAAACAATGCCTGATAGTACCCCGAAAGGCCAGTAAAGCATGCAGTTATTGTGCTGACAGAGAAAGCTTTTTCTGTTCTTCGATTTAACAGCCGCACTCGTAGTTTTTCCGATCCGGTGAAGTTGAAACAAAATGCCGTTTTAAGTATTAGGTCGTAGAATTCCGAGGAGTTTTCGAGGCGCTTTCAAGGCGTTTCGGAAGTCTTTTATCCAATCAGATAGTCTCTTAAAGAGACGCAAAGCCAACTTGTTCTTTACAAAGATGTGACGTCATTTTACATATTATTCACGTCATCTCAACACAGAAATTAAGAGTCTTTTCACAAAGTTGAGACGCCATATAACATAGCACTTTTGAATTTTGCACGTGGAGTCAAGTCTTACAGACGTGACGTCATCATAAATGCTTAAGTCGTCGTCTTAAAAGCTTATGACGTCATGCTGACGTCATTTCGTGAGAAAGTGAGGGCTATTCCTTATTGCACAATCGGAAAATCTTGCCAAGATACCACAACGATTCACCTAAAACGACATAGATACATGTTTTCCTAACCTGGGATCAAACTAGTATCATCGACATTTCATTTCAACCCAAGACCATTTTAACTTAACAGAGAACCAAATCGGAGCAAAACCAAACACATGGCAAGACGGACGCCTTCAGAAATACCGACCGGCCGCTAACCATCCGTGTGTTTGGAAATAGAGCTTAAGACAGCACGCATGCATAGCTCTAACCTGAAGATGTCTTGAGAAGCTGGCAATTCATCTCTCCTGGACTACCGCATCTGCTATTCAAGTGACTGGAAGAAATGATTGAGGAGTTCAGATGAATACACCGGGAGACCCGTGTGAATAGCCACAAATAAACCACATGACTGGAATGTACACAAATGAAGGTGAAACGTACGAGAAAGACAACATACACAAAGGCCACAAACGAGTGGGACTCAAACGAGAGGTGCGCGCGCAGAAGCCTGGTTGTTTCCGGTAAGAGTAAGAGTCTGGGAGCATGCAAATAACCCAAAAGTGGTCCAGTACGCAATGGCTGAAGGGATGCTTCTTTTTCCCTACGCGGACGCAAATGACAAAGAAATAACGCAGTCTACCACAATATACACAACACAAGCTGCGTCAACTGAAAAGTCTAAGTTATTTTTAAAGGGCAAATCGTGCAGTAAGCCAGATCCCACATGGTGCAAATTTAGCACGAATTCTTTTATATTCCGAAGTGATAAAAATCCAGTAATTTCTCATTACAAAAGCAACACGCTGTCAAGCAGACAGGTGCTGAGAATAAAGAAACTCATCAGCTGTAACATAAGTTACGACTTCCACGCGATCAGAGCTCTGTTTTCATCAGTTCCTAGATTTCACGTCTTTGCTATTTTGCTGGTGAACTTTTCTACCCTGTAAACCCATGAAATTAAGTAGTATTTTCGGATGACACACAACTACTTCGTGTTTTTTCTTGATAAACGAAAACATAAAGGGAAATGACACGCTAACAGAAAGTCACATACCAAGCCGTGCATTCCTGAGTAGGATTTCTGGCCGCCAGTACCCATGCGCGGAACAACTGCCAATCACCGAACGTCATGCCCATGATGTGCCCTAGTTCGTTCAAGTCGCACGTTGCCAGTACTTTGCCGTTAATGTTATTTCCTGTTATCACGGTCTGATAAGTGGATATCTGTTTCTGATCCAGGCCTTCCAGCTCCGCAATCTGAGAAGCAAGCGATACAGATAAAATTAAACGCGTTGGTTCAATTGGTTCAACAGCGTTCAGTTGAAAGATTAATCTACAGTAGAACGTGCTACCAAACGTAATACATAAACTAATCAACTAAACTAAAGTATTCGTGAACTATACAAGGAAGGCTACAAAGGTTAAGTGTCCAACACCACCAGAGCTTGACGCTGTTTTCGTGATTTAAAGGGGCTACATGAAAGTTTTTGCATCTTGAAAAGTTTAGCCAAACTTTTTAAGGTTAGACGCTTGTAATTTCGTGTTAATCTTCCCTACCCTTAACCATCCTTGTTTCCTTGTGGTTTATTAGTATCTCTTTGGTGCTTTTTTCAAGTTTCCTTCAATTGAAAGGTAATTTTTGTAGATGGCCAAAATAACTCGAAATACCATGACTAAGCTCCTTTAAGCGTAGAGGAGTATCTCCACTCCCCTAGATGTACTGGTGTATGAGGAAATTTCTACCACTTTGAAAGCAATTATTTGGAATTTTTCCTCTTAGATTTGTGCCAGTTACTAACCTGTTTACAAACATCTTCGATTGATAGCATAGGTAAGCTTGCTTGCTTGTCAGATCTTGCTGAGCAACCAACCTGGAGACAGAAGGGAAAGAAGCTTTAGCCTAAGGGTTTTTAAGATAAGTGTCATTTCGTCCAGTCCCTGGAAATTGAAGCTGCAACGTAACTTCTTTCATTACACCAACTACATCAAGACCATGTCTGTATACGCAGTTGATGATCATCTCTATGTTCGTCTGCCTGAGATGCAATGTATTCACGATATCGAGAAATTAGCACTGTTGAGTTACTCCCCTACACGTAACAAGGATCCTATTGCAATTTCTCTTGACTGCAAATATAGAGTCTGAGACGTCCAATAAAGATTGTTGGCTCAAATGACGACGCTTATTAGAGACAGGTGCTTATATTTCACGAAAAGATTTGAAGTGCCCAAAAGTAAAAACCGGGAAGCTGAGGAAATCTTCCCTTACGATTCCAAATTAAATTAAATGTAACTTAACTTAAACGTAAAAGGGAATGTTGGCGACGCTTATTTGATACATGGTGCTAATATGAGCCATTAATCGACGTTTATCTCACCAGGAGTTCGTCAAAGCACACGTCTCACCTGAAGATGAGGGTTTCCTTTGCCTACACTTCCAGTATCTGATTTATTACCAGTCACAGCCACTCCTGACTGTAAGCACTCCACCATCTGCCTGCGCAATGATGGATCAAGATGAACGGTACACGGCAAGAAGCGCCGCACGTCAGACGTGCTAAGAAGCGGGTGGTGACTTGCCAGGAAGGTTTCAAAATACACAGGGTCTCCATCCACCGCGCAGTCCACTTCATTAATGACCGGCATGGCGGACAACGTCGCTTCGTAAAGATCTTTCAACGACACGTTTTCTAGTAGACGGGTGTTGCTGTCTTCGATGAGAAGAACAAGCCATGAGGTCTTGTACGGCCAGCCGTCCACTACGCTGACCCAGGCGGCGAGCCGCTTCCAGGAGTACTCGATACCACGCGCTCGGAGGAGCCGACATGTCAAGGAGACGATATTCATCAGTCTCTTCACACCTAACGGGTTCACAGTCTCGTTATCAGCTAGTACCTGCGCAAGGTCGGTAGAGATGCGCCGGCGTTCTTCAAGTTCCAGCTCTCTGTCAAGGAGCTTCTGGTGATCCAAACATCGCTCCTCCTCATGAGAAGGCTCGTACAACATCGAATGATGCAGCTCCAACTCGGGATGTACCCGACTCGGGACCCCACCGTTACAGTTGTGCAAGTCCCGGGACAGTCTCTGTGCCTGGGGAAGGCAATTGTCACCGTTGTATTCCAGCATTTCGCCGTCCCATTCTAAATCGTCCACCGCCACGCTCGAACGTTCGGCCAGAGCTGGGTTGTCAGATTGCAGTTCACCTCGCAGGTCTTCTAGCAGGGTGACGACCCCTGCAGGAAGTACGCCCGTGTAGTTTGACTTCGGCTCTGGAAGGTAGAACGGCAGCTGAACGATGCTCTTCAAATAATCCGAAGCGCTGATGTGTGACTCGCGCAGTATACTGCTGAAGCTTTGGTCGATCGCTCGGATTATCACTCGAGGATCCAACGCCATCAATATTATAAAGGGCGCCTCTGGGTCGGTGAAAAGTAGATTGACCGAGTCAAGAAGCTGCAGCACTTTGGACTGTTCAGAATTATCCAGCCCATCAATCATGATCACAACTCTTGTCTGATGTCTTGTGAATCCGTCGACACAATTTACCAAGTCAGTTAAGAGCTCTACTTCCTGTTTAAGAGCGTGAATGAATCCCTCTTCCTTCAACCCCAGCTGCGTGGCTACGACTGAAATTCGCTTTTTCTGCGAGAAAACCAACGAGTACAAGATAGAGCATAACGTGGGAAGGTGGACTAGTACGGCCACCCCGACAATCGAGGCAGACGCAATTTCTATGCCTGTTATAACAGAGCCACCGCCCGCCCCGTAAACTTTAAAAAACACAATACCGATCATTCCAAGCGCGAGAATCACCAGGAAGATGGTGAACGTCGGCACGCAACAACAACATCGTTTCCAGCGCGCCTCTGTCATCGACGACTCGTCGTAATCGGAAGGCTGCGACCGAAATACTCTGTACAACCTGGTCACGAAAAATCCGAACTCTTTCTCGACGACGTCACACAGAGTTTCGATCATTCCGACCAACGACGCAGCTTCGCTTCCGCTGCAAGTTAATTTACTGAAGTCCGTGAAAAGGAAGCGAACTAGCGAATTTGGCTTCGTGGCGCTGGGGCACGGAGGAATACAAAACACAAGCTGACACAAGAGTTTCACAGTGGCCACTGCCTTAGTTACGTATCCGCCGATTCCACAAGATGGTTCGCCACGATTGTAGCGTCTGTCCGCCACATAAGCGCACAGAAATAGAAGATAACACGCTAAGAAGATTCCTACGCCGACAGCGACTCCTGCAACGAGGTTTACAGTCGCCGAGAGAAGGACGCCAATCACTGCACAGAAGATCAGGAGAAGAACAAATATGAAGCGAGAAAAGTGAAACATAGGGCGAAGATCTTGATGAGCAAACTCGCGCATTTCGTCTGAAACAAAGAAATCAAATGATAAACGTCGAATTTATCGTTAAAACACCGTATAATAGTTTTTTGGCTTATGGTGTCCGCAGCAGAAAGGAACGAGATAGGAGTATTGGCACCCCCCTCCCCCCTCCCCCCCCCCCCTCTTCTACTACAGGCCAGGTTACCTAGCATTTGCAGGTACTTTGAGAACAAGGCTTTTGCCCAAGAACACAACACAACGACCCTGGTGGAAATAAGAGTTAAGCGTGCCAAGCGTTTAGCTATCACACTCCCATTAGAGAGAGAGGTAATCAAACTACTAAGATGACCGAGGAGGGAGAAAAACAAAAACAAAGACTTATTATAATCACCAATACCGGTATACTTGACCATCGCTAATGGAGGGGAATGGTTATGAAACCCGACAAAGTTCTTTGTTGTATGTTTTTGTTCGCTTTTTTGGCCTTGACCGCGCACAAAACACAATAGTTGTTTACTCCGTACTGAGGAACTAACCAATAGAAACGTGTTGGTTTCGTAATTCATGCATAGTGTACGAACGCAAAACAAAAGATTGTGCGCGGTCGTGGACCTTCCAACATAAATCTTGGCATCTTTGTTTGCTCCTTTGATGTTTGCCGGGCTTCATAACCAGTCCCCTCTATTAACTATGACTTGACATGTCACAACAATATTGGGACGAAGATAATAACTGACGAAATGCCCCAAAACACTTAAATGTAAAGAATTGTGAACCGAGGTTGAGTTCATACCTTGCAGTCTTCGCAATACAAAGGACTTCCCACTTCCCCAGCGCGCATACATTCCGACAGTCAGCGGCATGGTGAGCGAAGGCTCACATAGCACATCCGCGAGGGCACTGGTGTAGACTTCGTAACCCATTACTTCTTCACTACACTTCTTTCCAGTAGTAAATAAACCTGTAAACAACATATAACCTCGACATATGAATCCTCCCAACTGAGTACCATACACATCGGCCAATAATTGACTGCATCCTTGAGTTAACAAGCAACACGAACCTGAAACTTTCTCCACAGGGAGAATATTGTTGTTGCAAGTTATTTTTGAGCAAATTATCTTACAATCAAAACAAAGGTGTTTAGGCCGGATTGGGACGGTTTATATTAAGAAAAGGTGTTGCGTCTCAGAAAGTTAAGTACTTACAAGAACTCTTCTGAATACAATTCAATTCAATTTAGTTCTTTTATATACCACATTGGTAAAACGTTCTAAGCAACCACATGACGCACAGGAAAGTGGAGGGTGGGGGAGCGGACGGAAGTTGTATCGTAAGGATATCTTCGTCTGAGATAATGAGGGCTTACTTTAGTTAACTAAGACTAGTCTTCCTTGTTTCCTCAAGATATTATCCTGAGAGAGAATTTTTCAGTTCCACAAATCAAATTCTACATTTCGTTTTCTCCTTTCGTCATAAGAACCACTTCAGGAAAGAAATACACTGCTAGAATTTGGTTTACACATACTGCGTACATTTCTTAAATGACTCAACACAAGAAATAAAACAGATTATTTTAAACTTGAAGTTAGTTCATTGTCTTCATTGCGTTACCTGCTTCACTGCCTACACCACTAATCCGACTGAAGTCTTACCAGTTCCGAAGATTTGAGTCAGTAAACTGTGTTTGTGTTGTCGATCGATGTTGTACGGAGTCTCTCCGGCTTTATTCGGACGATAAAGAAGGCGGGCGTCTTTGGGGTTCCTCAACAGAAGCTCGCAAATTCGTCGGTATCTGCCTCGTACAGCGATATGGACCGCGGTATCTCCTCGCTGGCGAGAAATAATCCCAAGTCGAGAGTGTCAAGTGTCGAGTAAAAGATATACGTTCAGGAAATGTTTTTGTTATTATAAATAAATTCTGTCTTGCGAAAGTGAAGGTCGCAAAGGTTAACACCTGGTCTGAACACTCCAATTATTAGCCGTTGCTGCTGGGCTAGTACTTGCTGTTAAGGATGCCCGCTGGGGCTAAAAAATATCTGTCTCCTTCAGCTGCAAATTCTACAAGACATGCATCGATAGCAGTAAGAAAAAAAACAACTTACCTTATCTGCAACGGAAACACTGGCGCCCTTTTCAAGTAGGAGAGAGACGATGGCCGTGTGCTTTTTCTGTGTTGCTCGAATAAGAGGAGTTTCTCCGTCCTACGATGAAAACGTTAAGGTATAAAGGTAGGCGACGGTTAATACTGAAGACATGGCATAATTTTTAGAAATTAATGTAACAATATCCGCTATTTAAACAAAAACATGTGTTACTTTAAAAAAGCCTAATTGCAGGGAACGAAAACATATTGTAACATGAGTATATAAAATTTCTCAATTTTGCAGAAACGTTATCCGGCGAAACGTATTTTCCACATAGAGAAACATTCGTTAACGCGAAGAGAAGATTTCTTTGAGATAAGTAAAGTGGGTATTACGTATACAGAAGGCCGCCATTTTGAATTCCTCCACTGGATGACGCAAACATACCTTGTTTTGAGTCTCTGTGTTGGCACCAGCATCTAACAGTTCCTTTACAATTAAAACGTGGCCTTTCTCCACTGCGTGAAACAAGGCTGTCTTCCTATCCTGCGATAAGAAAAATAATTGACGATTTATTTACGTGTACACCATTATACGAGAACAAAAGCATTGCGAACAAGGCGTCCACTTGTTTGTAGATAATATCTCAAAAAATAGGCTGTTTTAAAGCGTTGTGCAGGCCAGCGAAGTCTCAACATTGTTATTTACCATGCCCAAAACGCAGGAAGAGAGCAACTCCACTGCGGCAGCTGAATGTGTTAAACCCTTAACAAGTCTCTAAGCTGTCTTGACCGATTTCTGTTACAACTGATTGCGCGTGTAACGCGAATTTCACACTTCAAAATCAATGCTTGCTCAAAAAGCACAAGCACGCAAACTATTGTATTATGGTGTGTTATCAATGTCTTCAGCCCTCTATCAGTCAAACACTGTCACAACAATCCCTGATTATCAGATATTTCAATTAAAAATCCTTGCTCTCTCTCATTGTCTAAATAGGTTTCCATTTCGCGACAACGTCAATGTTTGGAAATGATATTACAGAAGCTTGGTTTTAATAACAGGCCTCACCAATGATTTGCGAGGAAGGGGTCGCTTCGTGGCCGTCTTAACAATCACAGCGAGCGGTATGTGAATACTTTAGATAAAAAACGCCATCTTGACATCCCACTAACCAAAACACATGCTCGTGCTTGCGAGCGTTCGGGCAGATAAAGTAACGGACAGAGTTGTCGAAAGTTTGCCGACAGCAAAATTTATCAACTTACTAAAATCAAACCACCTGTAGCTTATGTCAAAACAAAACTAAACAGAAAATTACTGACGACGAAAGTGAATATACTCGTCCCTGAACGCCCCTTTTATTGTCAAATGATTGATTAGACGGTAAAAATAAATGAAGCCTTCAAACTCACACAAGATTGATCCTAATTGTTAGCTAAAGCTTTCCACGAATAAGCAATTTTTCCCTACTGAAAGCAATTATTCCGAACTTAAAAGTCACGCAGCTTTTAAGTATTTTTCTAGCTTCGATGGAGAATAGAAGGGAGTTCAAAACGTCAGTTTTAATTATTACCTAGTGAATGACTGTGACATAAATCAACATCGCTATGCCAACATTCTTTTTTGCCGTCACGACATTTCTACTTCAGACAGTATCGAAATTGTTCGGCTACATGAATATTTGAAGAGTTTGGCTTTACTTGGAGAATCCGTTCTAATCAAATTTGTTACAATCATGGAGGTGTAAAGTTGGCATTGTCCACTGCTGTTTCGACGCCATGTTGGCCAAAGAGAGAATCATATACCGGGCAACATAATTCACGCACCCCAGCGTACTGTAAGGTAAGACTAAAATCGACTCAACATGAAATGAAGACGAATAGACATGACTCAAGAACCTAGAAATTCTTCAGGAATAGCTTCAAGGAGCTTTAGCACTGGCTGCCTTACTCCAAATTTTAACAAACTGGTAAATGTTAAATCCTGTGTTAAAACTTCGATTGGCTTTCTCTTTCACGGACATCGTTTCAAAATGGATTTCAACCCGAAAAGGAACATCAAAAGCTATGTAGTAAACATTGACACAAAGTTCTTTCAACTGTTTCCTCGACAGATGTGAAATCTGTAGCCGTAAGCGACGAACGAGAACACACTATCTCTCCCCCCTGAGACATGCAAAAATATTTTAAAAGCATACATGGCAACCGCAGACTGACCTTTACAGGCTTTTGCGTCGGAAAGCGATATTGGAAAGCGACCGACATGAAACAATCGTCAACGAAATAGCATTAGCTCCTGAGTCACAGCAAGCCGCAACAGCTTAACACGAATTGAGCGTTTAATGACGATTAAACAGCACGAAACAAGTTTATGGCTAAGTTAAACATTAAGCAAACACATTCTATAGAAATCACACAATGATGTTTTCCAAATCCCCGGGAGGTTGAAATGAAATGTTTCAGTAAATAAATGTTAGTTCTGTTTCTTTCCTTTTGTTCGAAAGCGAAGATGCCGGCAACAAAATCGGCATAATCTGTATTGGCTAAACCGACTTCAATGCAGCGAAGGATTTAAGAAGAAATGCCACAGCATTTGTATCAGAATGGCTTAACGTGTACTGAGAGAACTTACCACATCGGCAGCTTCTACATCTGCATATTTGCTTAGCAAAGTCCTCACCACTTCTAAATGGCCGTCCCTAGCTGCTGAAATAAGGACTGTCTCGCCTTCCTGAAAAGGAAATAACAACTCGCACATAACTAAAACAATAGCCTATCAAGAAGCAGAATTTATATATTTCGAGTTTTCTGGTTCCAGTTCATTTCATCTCTCACTAATTTCAATTCATTCATTCAGTTAAAAGGATTATTCATTTCTTTAAATAGAAATATTCAAATTCAATTTGAACAACTAAAAGATCACATTTTCTCTGTTCTTCAGAGAGAGCACGTACAGCACGTACGCCAAACTAACTGTAAGACAGGTCCACCTGTTTAAAGTAATTTTTACGGTGAAAACATGGCTGAAACGTGAAATGGTTTTAACAAACTCACCATAAGACGAGAGATAAGTTTAGAATTTCGTATTTTCGTGCGGAAAATCGCACAAAATTACTTAAGTCGTCAACAGAAAGCTACAGAAATAAAACATTTAAGTCTGTTAGCGAAGAGTTGAGTCTCCACGTAACTAAATGTCTTTTCTGATTCTTATCAGTCGAGCTTTCCATTACCTTTGCAAAATTCGCCAGCTGCCTTTCGATAGAAACCCTTTCCTTCAATTTAGCGCTTTAAAAACTGTCCATTCCTTGAAATTCAAATTGTAAACGTGAACAGGAACAAGTGAATTTTGTAGCAGACACAATTTCATCACGGCACATTGACCTGTGAATTCAAGGCATCGTTACGGTTCAAGGATTCTTTTGAACAATTGAAACACGGGGTGGACATCTGGCACGCGATAAAATCAGTCCAATATTTGCTGCAACATTAATAAACAAAAGCTAACGAATTCACCAAATGCAAATGATGAACAAAGGAAGTTTGGAACGATCAAATAAAAGAAAATTGTAAAAACTTCAGATTTCAAACCAGTCCTGTTTTGCAAATGCCAGCGACCTCCCAAAAAGAAGCTGCATAAAATATGTTCGTGGTGACCTCTGGTGACAAGTTTTTAGCATTCTTTTTAGTTTTGTTAGATAACCAATGCTCTTTCCTTGTCAACTTTCGTACAAGGCGAGCGTCTTTGCTTCTACTCGGGTCTGAGACTAACAGAGCCTTAGACAAAGCCAGCGTTTTTCAGCACAAGCGTTGCTAAGCAACGATGTATCCAAGGCGACAAAATCTCGGATAGTGTTCTAGAGGAACTTTAAACTAAACTGGCTAAAGAGAAAAGACAACTCAACACACCACAGAGAGACTAAAATGTTTCGGCTATCACTAACTCCATCTGTCTAGGGAAAATTGTTCGCAATTTCGGCAAAAGGAACAGGGAATGTCTGCCCTAATCAGCTTTTTTTTGTTCCAAACGTCATGAGTTACAGTTAATGAGCGGACAATTGATTACCGCCAACAATATTACTCAAGCTGCTCCAACATGGCTCTGTGGCACCCACCACATTTATACCACTGTGTCCGGTTGTTCAAAGAAACCAGGATTAACATGAATTTTGATTTCAGTTTTATCACTTTTCAGTCAGGTTTTCTGCTAAAACGTTTACTCCTCTAGTCTTGACCTAGACTAAACCGCTTTTAGCACCGAGAAACTTCAAGGAAAAAGAGAAGTAATGCTAAGACAACAACACACCTTATCTGGCAAGTTAAAGTAAGCTCCTCTTGCTAGAAGCCGTTGTACAATCTCTTCATGACCATGCTTTGCAGACCATGCCAGAGCAGAATTTCCTTCCTGTTAACAGTTTAATTCAATTGTTAGTTTCAAATGAAATTCAACCAATTAGCTAATTAATTCGAACTGAATCGATGGTTGTCCAAAATTGGGAAAGAACTGGAATCCGGAAAAAATTCCTCTGTCTGCAAAATTGAACTCTGGCGACCCAAGGCTTCCTTAATATTAGCCAGTAAATTCCCAAATTAGATAGCAAACAGTCTTCGGTAAATCGAAGCTAGTCAAATCAGTGATGGAAAATACAAAGCGCGCCTCTTTAGGAAAATCTCTGTTTACAATATTAGCCTCATTAGCACAAGCGTTCCAGTTTTCAATCTACGAGCGATCAATCAAAAGACGAAAGGAATTTTTAAAATCCATCCCGGTATGTTTCTGAGTAGCCTCTTTAGGCTCGTCACGCAATCTTGGCGGAGGAAGATTCCGTGACGAGCCCAAAAAAAGTCTGCGTTGTAGTCTAATTTTTGGTGAGATAAAAGAAATAAATATCCTTTCTTAACTCTATACCTGATCTGTGACGTTGATGTGTGGTTCCCTTTCCAACAGACAATCCACCACTTCCGTGTAACCACCTTTAGCCGCCATTATCAACGGAGTCCAACCTCGCTATAAGAACGTACCAGAGCTTGTTAGAACCGTTTTCTGGCGTCTGTCGTAGGCTTAAAACCAAACAACGCTCAGTGCAGAACATGTCAAAGATAAGTTGACTTCTCAAACATACTTTGCTAGGCAATACTTATTTACTTTATCAATACAAGACACTCTTCTTCTGAATCTACAAATACTAACAGCAATACTGAATTTTAAACACCAAATAGACAATATTCAATTTAAACTACGATGCTAAAAAAGGTGGCATGTGACTGTGAAAATTACTTTATTGTGATTGGCTGAGGGCAGGTCACCTTTTAGTTTGCACTACGGTGTAAATTAACGCGCGCGCACTTGTAGTTTTCTCAGACATGCAATAAAATGAGTAAATGCTAATCGTATGAAAGCTTGAGCAATTCAAGGATTTACACTACTCTGTAAAAATTGAAAATTTGCTCAAATGGCTCGTGCAATTTTGAGAGAATTTTCAAATAAAACTCGTTGTGTATATCCTTAATTGCACGTGCATTTATACGATTACCTATACAATTTTTTTTTTATTTGAGGCCGTGAGTACCCAATCGCTACAAAAGCGGAATTAAATAATACCATCTTTAGCAGTTTGATTGGTTACAATGAGCGCTGTTGACCATGGAACCATTCGGGAGTGCAGAGCAATTCTGGGCTACATGTAGTTAACCAATCAGAAGGCTAGGCGAAACCCTGCCGGAAATTCTGATCACTAATTGGCAAGCTCGGGGAGAACAGACTTGAGCCAAATAGCTTACATCTGATTGGCTAAGATCGCTCTGATTGGCAAGAACAAGTGGCAGAGGCTCGGACGTTTTAGGTGCAAACACATAAGCTAACAGACTTTAAGCATAAGTGACATGCGTGACAAGCTAACGCAAGACGTATTACGGTAGTCTCACTCACACTGCTTGCAGTATCAACGTTGGCGTGTTTTTCGAGAAGACTTTTACAAGTTCCTAAATGGCCTTTCCTGCAGGCCCAGACAAGGGCAGTAGTTCCATACTAAAATAAGAGAATTGAAGAAAAAAATTATTAGAACGGAAATCGTCTTTTCACTGCTCAAGCTTTTTTTTTTTGCACCAAGTAGACGATATTAAATTAAAGGAATGTCAGTCTCTCTTTCCTCCACTTTCCTATCTTCCGTATGGCGCTCCTTATGGCGCCTTTAGGAGTCGTGACATCAAATCGCTGAAATTTGTGCAAAGGAACGCATTTTTCATTCACCCGGTTTTCATAAATACATACACGCATACTAAGGGCTGATCTGCCCGTGGGTGATCACGCGAGAATCGCCCTCGCACTCACGCGCGTCACGTACCTTGTCTGCAGCGTCAGGGTTTGCTCCAGCTTCTAATAAATGATCAACCACTTCAGTGTGTCCGCGGCCTGATGCCCATATAAGGGCTGTCATACCATGCTGTGGAAATAACAACGGGATTTTGGCTACGTTAAATCGTCACGTGATCGATAGCCAATCACATGGGTCACTTCAAGCGACCTCTGATCTGAAAAAAAAATTGAAAGCGCGCCAAAAAAAAAAAAAAAAACAGTTTTCGTGACCCTGGCCTGTTGTGCCACTCGATTCATCAGTCCATCAACTTAATTCTGAATGTTTCAAGATGTACCCACGTCAAAGCTAACAATTTCCTAGGATTGTTTAATATGTCATCAGTTATCTTCAGAAAAGGTTAGTTATCAGTATTTTAGTCACTCCTTCTTTGTGTGTAGACGTGTTATGACTACGTTAAATCTTTCAACAATAGAATTCTTTGCTGGTCATGTATACGCTATTCAGTTACAAATGCCGTTGAATTTTCGTTCCAGTTTGATGTGGACTTAGATTTGTTGCTCTAACATTTTCTTACTGAAAAAAGGATGTATTCATAGATTTTCCATCTGCTATAATAATGACAATTGATGATTAAAACGTAAGTAGTGAAAAACAAACTGTAAAATCGTGTCACGCGTCGAATTTACGCGAAGAATGCGATGTCTAAATGCGTTATGCGTTGGGGTCGTCACAGCTCGTAGGCCAGAATAGTTCACATAACGAATCAAGTGTCTATAAAATTTCAATCTTGTTCTAAATGCTTTTTTTTGCACTAATTCCAATATCACTCAGGCCTAAGCCCGGCTAGAAGATGACAATTTCAAATTCAACAAGAGCGTGCAAATTCTTCACACTGGAGATAAACAGAGAATTCCAGCAGATTGCCTTACACTCGTTTTAGGAATATGGGGTCGAATATCACTCAATCAATTACAGTTTTAAAATCAGTTCAGTGACCTGCAAATTCCCATACCCAATGAAAAATAGCAGAAAGCTCTTTAGATTTTCAAACTGAGAGGCTCTCAGACAGCAAACATGTCAGGGAACAAGCGACAATTAAAACTAAAAGAAGTTAACTTTCGACGTAATTTTTATCCCAACCACAGGGTACCCACGCTTACGAAATGAATGATCAATTATGAAATTGATAATTGGGAAAACTCACAGCTTCCTTCTAAAAGAATAGACCGTTTTCGATATATCAAAATTCAGCTTGGCAGTGAGGCTTAGAGAACAGAAACAAAGGAAATTGAATGACCATGTTTTTTCATTTCTTTTGTTTGTGTCGTCTAGGCCTCACCATCAAGCTGAATTTCAATATATCGAAAGCGGCGTATTCCAGCGCCACTGTTATTTGAACTTCATTGTATTATTATTGGAAATCCGAACTTTTAAACATGTTCATAGCCCTTTACAAAACGGTCTTTTAATGCGTAGCATTTTCCGAGGCTTGTGGTATAGTCTCGCAAGGCAACCAAAGCGCGCGCTGACCGCAAGTTCCTCAGACAAGAATAACGATAGCCGTGCGAGTTGTGCGGTTAGGAAACGTTTCTTAACTGTTGTTGATGTGGTCACTGAGAATTTCAAGTGAATTTTCAAACCAGGTAAAAAGAGCTTGAAGATTTTAAGAATCGAAAAGAAAAACATGCCACTATAAACAAAGCGAAATCACACGATAAAGACACGACTTCGCGTGGTGGGCAAAAATCAAGATAGAACTATACCACGTCGAAAATCACTTAAGATAATAAATATAAAAATAAAGATTACATGTTTTTTTTTTTTTTTTGGACGGAAGAGCTTACATGTAAAAGAAAAAAATCAATCTTTGTTCAACAAAATTTAATCATCTCTCATAAGACATCAAATCCTAGGAAATATTTATCACTATACAAAATTGAACCTTATCAAATACTAATGGAAGGATGGTTTAGCGAACAAAACTTATTTTTATTATATTTGGGGGATTATAATTTCTTCTACAGACTTCTGGCTTTGTTTATAGAAATGTGTGTACCGCAAGCCGACATGTGTTCCACAAAGAATCGGTATATATGCGATATTAAAAAAAACCTGGAATCGAAACATTTTTTTAAATCTGGAACATTTGAACTAAGATTGACACACCACTACTAAGCACATCCTAATTTCTTATTATTTGCGTTTAGAAAAGCAGACGCAATAAAGACAAAACAGGCCACATATTGTATCAAAAACCGCACATAAATTAAACATCTCCATGGTTAAAGCTATATATCATTGCATAAAACAAATAAACATTTCCGATTTTACGTGAACGAAACATTTCCATTTCGAATAGAGCTACACAACTAAACTATTTCATGCTCAAACGTTCCCTTTTTGCAGATTTCTACTTCTTTTTAATTTTTGCGCCACTTAGACTTAGACCAAACTGTCGTAAAAAGGGTCTTTCTAAATGCGTCGTAGTATTTGCCGAAAATTTTGTAATCTTGCTTAAAATAAATCCACGACAAAATAAATGACACAAAACTAATCAGACGAGCTTTAAATTTCAAACTATTAAGGGAGCAAGTATGATTGAAACGCAACATGGCTGCAGAAACGAATCAACTCTTTACAAAACATAAAAGACATGAAGAGCCATTATGAATGAATGAACAAATAGATAAACTGAACGACTTCTCTTGATAATGCGATTCAAGTAAAGTCTTTGTGTACTGTCTTGGCTAAACAATTCCTTCTGAAAACCATGTAATGCTGGAGAAGAAATGAACGATATATCCTTCTTGATGAATTTTCGTGCATCGTTGCGAAAATTTGAAAAAAAAAAAAAAGCGTATTCATATTGCATTTCATTATTTATGGCATATTTCATGGTTCAAAATCTCTATTGCGGCCCACATTAAACGTAATTTCTAGGGAGCGAATTGTACTTGAAAAGAAATTACTTCTCTTTGTGCAATTTAGTTTTATGCACAAAGATCAATCTCTTATAAACTCAAGCTAGTACTTTTCAAGATGGAACAATGCGCTAATGAAACTTCGTTCCTGGTGTTCAAGTCGTTAAATTCGCCTACAACACCATCGCAAGAGCCATGCGTTAATTCTCATATGTGCCTGGAGATGTCAGATACACACCAACTTATCACCTCGTTGTAACAACTCACTGCAATAACATAACTTCAGGTGCAAGACCACTTACGTTTGGACGGAATCATATCGGGAATGAACCTCTGGTTGTTGACGAGAGAATACCACCGAGAAACAATATTCTGATGTATATAATTAGAACTAACGAGCCACACAAAATAAAAAGAACTCTATTTGCTCCCAGTTCGATCTCAACTGAAGCTAGTTCACCTGCCGTGCGAATCGCTAATGACTTTTTAAATATATGCAAAATCGAACGCCACTTAAGATAAGCAACGAATCGCCACCACAAAAACTGCACACAACGTATGTCCGTCGAATGGCGGTCTCCACTGCGGTTCCACGCAACCAGGCATCGAAAAATAAACGTTTACAGTGAAACTGAGCTCGCAATATTCTGCAAAGTGAGGTGGGTTTATCACCGATATCAAAAAGACGATTTTATCATGGGCCGTCGCAAAGCGGATTAAAATAAAGGATCTCACAAGTCCATGATAAAATACGACCATTTGTCTGCTTGCTTTACAAATGTTCAATTCTTTAATCAAATTTAAAAAAATCTTACCGTTAAGATTTGTGAGGGTTTCCGTCGATTTCTGACGCTTGCGAAGTTCGCTCCGTTTCAGAGCCCAGTACATAATTGCCAACCGAATCATAGAATTCTGAAGACATTAAATTACTATTGACGTACTTCGCCAGTCGAAGTTTTTACAATTAGCATGCAATTAAACCAAAGATGGTGAAATATTAATATGGAAACACAGCAGCTTAGCTCAAACAAAAATGTAATCCCATTTTACCGAAACGCCACAAAAAAGTGAGCTACCTCTAATTACGGTATACGGCCGCCGCGACAAAAACTAGCCATCAGGCAACGACATACATTCGAAAGAATGTTATCTTTCAATTGGCTTCAAAGATCAATTGTTAAAAAAAGGCGATTTTGCCATTGATTTGAAGTCGAGATATGCTGATTGCAGACTTGATGAATTTAAAAGAAACACTGAAGTGAAAAAAGGAAAAAAAACACAAGCCTCTATCCTGGTGAGTCAACAGTATCACTTTACAAAGTTCTGTTTTTCTTAGCGCTGATCATTATTTATAATTTACAAGACATGAACACAAGTTTGGGCATGCTGCTCAAACGAAACATACACGGCAATGTGAGAGTAAGTATTAAGAATTTCTTAGTATTGTTTGTCGAAAATCCTCGGTTTTACTAGAGAATCAAAAAATTTCAACTTAAATTCGATTTCCCTTTGGTTTTAAATAAATAAGCGCAAGTGGATTTTTTTTCACAAATGGTTACCACCTCGAGTTATTCTTCTCGGGAAGCTAATTGAATATTGTAAGATGACAATTAATAATTGACTAAGTTAAGTCGTTAGCTAAACTTACCGTGCCTCCTGACTAGGAAACTCAGAATTCTTTCATGTGTCAATTTGTAAAACCAACTTAAAGGTTCGCAGTGGCTTGAGACAAAAAGCCAAAAAGGAAATATGAAAGAGTGCTTAAATGCTGTGAAGAAACTCGTCAGACAAATGATGAAGTCGCCATCCTCGACACGTCTGACAGATCTTTACAGCATTTGTAGCACTTTTAAAAAGCTCTCTAAAACATTTCTCGCCATTTTCTACCATTCATTTTGAGTGCTGCCCAGAAAAGGTCTACTTTGTTTCCAGTTTTTATGTTATTAGTTATTTTTCTGGGTCACGGGACAATAATAGCAGCTCTCGACCTTTACTGGGGAAGTAATGACTGAAAAACAAAACAACAGATTTCTTACTATTTCACCTAAATAAAAAAATCCATGCGCGCCGGCTTTACAATGGGTTCTTTTGGCTCTTTCCTATTGGTCCAAATGCGTTTTACAGACAAATGCTGCACGTGACTCAGTGAAAGAGGACGATGCCGCCATTTTAATAATAATAATAATAATAATAATAATAATAATAGCTGTGCGAATCTTTAATAATAATAATAATAATAATTATGAATATGTTGTGCGCAAATTCCATACATATATGTTCAAATGCGCATTACAATCAAAATACATAAAAAATGAACGTTACACGCCAAAAGTGAAAATTACAGCTTAAAAACTAAAATTCTAAAAAACTAAGTTATAGGTGAAAAATTACAAGCGTTTTGAGAAAAATATTTTATCCAATGTTAGTTTCCCAAGTATTAAAAGCCATGTACTATCAAACAATCGCACAAGGACAAAAGCCATTGAAACAGCTAGATAAGATTAACTCAAGCTTGTCGTGAGTTTTCTCAGTTCGACTTAGCTTTCATCGAATTAACGCATCAACAATGTGAACAAACAGGACACCACTAATTGTACTGTAAGTTTCTAAGGCCATCCTTTTTTTTCCGTTTATTGTCGAATGCGTTTTCTGATTTTGGGTCGGTCGGTCGGAAAAGAGAAAAACAAAAACAAAAATAAAATTGGAAAAGGAGTCTGGGGCTAGGAAGCCCGGTACCTCTGCATAATATCCGTGGAGCCTGGAAACAACAAGGTGTGGTTACAAAGTCAACATCGCACCAATGGAGGAAGGAAAAAGTCGACGTCGTTGTTAAAATCAAACGAGAACAGGGAAAAACTAAAAATCTGTAAGGCAAAAAATTGCTTATGTTTCAGATTAAAGTGACAATTATTTGAAATAATGTGTCATTGCCGTCATTGCCTTCTGTGTAACTTTTTCTTTTTTTTGAAAACGCGAAAATCTGGGTCGGTCGGACGACGCTAACCAGAGAAAAAAAAGGGGGATGGCCTAACTGTAACATAGGAGCCAAAAACATTTAATGAGACTGAACGTATAATCTGACTTAAACGTTAGCAAGGTGGCCTTAGTAATAATTGCAGGGAATCATGAGCGAAATATTAGAAAACATGAGCCTGTATGTTTTCTACATTTGTCAAGTGTTTTTCATATGTCTTCAGCTTTTTAACATGCTTTAAAATTATCTGAGACAACAGTAACTAAATGTGTGCAACACAATAAAATTATGATTTGATAAACTTGTATTTTGATGGTGCAAGAAACTACACACATGTAAAAATCATGGGATACAAAGGCATGCCATAAAAAGATGGTACGACATGGTGAATTTATATTTAGCAAGATTGCAAGGGCAGCTCAAAACACACATAGATGGCTAGATACCCAACAAAACAATTTAGAATGGCTTGATTTTGTAGAATAGTACTCAGAAATTAGCAGGAAATCATTAATATGGATAACTAATGGCTGCAAGGATGGAGAATCAAGGAATATTTCCCACATTCACTGACAGTTTATTTTTGCAAAACAACACTCGTATGAACTTACTTGTCCTCTCTCGTTAGGGTCCGCACCATAATCCAGCAACTCTCTAACAATGTCTTCATGTCCCTTGTATGACGCCCACACCAGAGGAGACCAGCCCCCCTACAATTATTGGTGATGTCCAGTTAGCCACAGGAGGATATTATCAGGTTTGCTTAGTTTTCTATTGTTATTACAAACAAAATTTTAATTTTGCGTGCAGGACAATAATTATTATGATATATAAATAAGTAAGGACATTATACCACAGTAGTGAAAGTTTTCTATCTGTTACATAAAGCAAATTGCAAAAATTTATCCAAAAACCGAATAACTGCCTGAGAATTGAAAAATTTCAGTTTAATGAGGTCAACAATTTTTGAGGGTCATAAACAAATGACTTAAAATTAATTAATGGTCAGGAATAATGATTCTGTCACCCAAACCTGGCACCGTATGATTATGAATTTGACTTTACACATGATGATTCATAATGTTATTATTTAAACATACCAATTGAAATAATTACATTTAATCTTTTAAAATATTTAATCCATATTTACCAAGTCTGGCAACTGAACTTTAGCACCACATTCAAGAAGCTCTTTTACAACCTCAATATGCCCCTCCTTACAAGCTGCAATAAGCGCTGTCCAGCCATCCTTAAAATATCAAAGTAACAAATTACTAACCATAGTTACAGAGTTATAAATAACTACCCTAGTTCTACTGAAAACAATCATTTAATAATCTGTAATTTATAAAGGGTTCAGAAATTTCTTTTTAATTACTATGGTGACCTCACCTCATCCTGCACATTGACTTGGACATTCCTTTTCAACAGTTCATGAACAATTTCCACATTCCCTTTTTCTGCTGCAATAATCAAAGGGGTCTGGCCATTCTGACAGAGACAAAAATTTCATCAGAAACATATTACCATTTGTTAACAAGTAAATTATAGGTAGCTGTTTTGGCTAAAAGTGGTTAATATTTAAATAACAATATTATGTAGTAATTATATGTACAATGCAGTAATATCTATTTCATTTTTAATATTCTACACAACTCTAAAACTGACATAAAAGCAAATTTATATCTTGAAGATGATGTATTTTAGAATATCGTTTAGAAGTCTTAGTGAGGGTGCCGAATGGTCCTTTAAAAACCATGAATCTCACAAAATTTTTGTTGAATTTCATGGGTCTATGTCTCATTTTTTAGCAGTTACTGGTATACGTTGCGTCTGGCAGTCTCTATTATTTTACAAAGCTGTTTTGCAGTCTCGATTTTTTTTGCAAAGCTAAGAATGTCTTGAAATACCGATTTGCTTGGTCATTTTTTTTTTTACACTTTTTTTTTAAATGATGTGATCTGCATGTCTTACAATCTGAACCTCTCAAGTCTCCATTTAAAACACCTTGAAGTCTCAATCTCACAATAATTGAAGCACAGTCATTTGAAATAGCTCAGTCTCTCAGAAAAAAAAAATCTTGTTTCATCCTCTCACAAAGTCCCTACCATTACCATTATTTGCCACCCCTTTTATTCTCTAACCTGGTCTCTTTGTTCCAAGTCAACACCTCCACTATCCAACAGATTCAAGACATGAGTACAACTTCCATCCCTGACTGCATTGAGAAATCCTCCATCATTTACTGTCATTTCCTGCAAAATGAACCACAGCAGTTTGTTACAATGAGTGAATGGGCAGACCTTTTGAAGAAAGTGAAACAGCTATGTGTGTTAAGTGGCATTCGCAACTAGCCCGCATTGGGGGAGAGGGGTAGGCAGAGCGATTTTGCCTACAACGTAGGCTTTTTGTAATCTACACTTAACGCGTGCCCATGATCTTAAATGGTAACCTGGCAATGTAGTATAATGTAAACGTGTGTTAGCAACCAGACCACTTCCCTAAATTGTCATACTACAAGAGAGCAGTCAAGAGGATAACTACCTGGGCAGCATGCAAGCTTATAAGAATGAATGCTTCTTATTTGACACTTAATGTTGGGTGGATCCTCCACAACATACATGTACACGTCTTAGGACCCAAGCCTTCAGCTGTCAGTTTAGCCCAACACATACAATAAATTTTACGACACATACGATTTACATTTTAATCACTATTATTTTCAGCAACCAAGTACGTAGTTAGTCATGAATGCCTCCATCTGAACATTTCAACGATTATGCAATATTATCTTCATCATGAAAACAAATAAAATACCCAAAAATATCATAAACAGCTTTGAACATATTGAATATAATTTTTCACTATAACATTTCAAATATAATATTTCAAATACATATAGAATACACTTTTCACAGAAATAATCCAGAGATCTTTCAAAGATTCCAGAATATTGACTTAGAGAGTTTTTCTTTGCGATTGCATGTTCGAGTTAGGATCTTCTAGAATTTATGATTATCATAAGAACATGAATCTTTCTTGCATGAGGATCTTCCAAAGTTTTCCAAAATATTAAATGTTTTAAGGCCCATTGATATCCTTCAGTTCTGAAAAATAGGAAGATTTCAAACACAAAACAATTTAGACCAAGATAAATGCTTGTGCATGTATCCTTAAGAAATAGAAAACATGTACCATGTTTCTATCAAGTTATAGGGACACGAGTAGAAGTTTGGGAGAACGAGAAATGCTGAACATGTACACGAGCTGCAGGCGAGTGTTTCCACAGCTTTTTCGAGTTCTCCCAAACTTTCATGAGTGTTTCTATAACTCGATAGAAACATGGAGAACATGTTTTCTATTTCTTTTAGAAAACACCGCGACAAAAAAGGGAAACAACTTGTTTACTTTGATCATCAAAATGTAACTTCTCTTTGCTCATGCCATCATTACGTCAACAGCTCGCGCTAGTTCTGCGTTTCCATCAAGTTATAGAAACAGGATTTTTAACCAATCAGCATGTGTATTTTCTTAGGGCTATTTTCTAAAATTAAATACTGTGATATATGTGATATATAATCAAGATACAATTTCAATGCTTTGTAACATACAAATTGTTCTAGTCAACTACTGTGTGAAGGGTAACATAATAGCAATAGAGAATCAAAATCACGATGTGATATCAAAGCTATAAACACAATTAAAAACAAATAAATTATTTCAAGATGGAATACATGCAAATAAAGTAATTTTCTGCTGGCAGTAGCTTTCAGTTCAATGAGATACAAGCTTTCTGCTACAATTGAATGTTAATAATTCACAATTTAAACTGATCACATGAGTATATGCACAAAACATATAGAACTTTAATTTTCTTGCTAGCTACATGTAGCTTTGTTTGTGAAAACTTAAATCTCATACCAAATGAAACTAAACCTATCTTAATGGTAGAAACAAAGGCTTTAAGTAAGAAATGATACAGCTAAATTCACAAAATATTAATATTATAACTTCTTTTTTTAAAAATTCAAAATTTAAATTGAAACAAAATTGAAGTTTTATGTTTAATTTTTTAAAAGCTTTACTTAATGCAGAAGTGCCACCTAGAGCATGAACCTTTCCAGTGTTGACACTTTTAAAGTGCTAGTCATGTAACCCCAGCTTGATGATTTAAAGTAAAATACAGAGACAATGAATTTAAACATTATTAGTTATTGTGTAAAGTACATGTAAATACTGTAAAACGAATTTCAATAGAATCGAAGAAACAATGGGTTTCAAAATAACAGATAAGAATCAATCAGCTCCACACTTTCCGATTGGCTATGAAAAGTTTTTATATTTTATCACCAGCAGTAAATTATTTCCACACAGATAAGATATTTCTAGAAACGTGTCCTAACTACATCAAGAAAACATGGTCAGGAAATCAACTGTTTTCAAAATATGAATCTAATTAAAGAAGCAAACTTGTTAAAATAGAAACAGAACAGAGCAGAAACGTCTTATTTGTTTAATTTCATACGTCACTGAATCATAAGTGCAAAGTAAGTTTTAGATCACTAACACGGACAATGTGAATTGTATACAACATATCACGTGTAAGGGCTGCTTCATCTCACTCAGCCAAGAATAATCTACCCAGGCAGAGCTGTCTTGAAGAGACTACATCTGTAACTGAGTAATAAACATGTATATTTGAGCATATTGTACATAGTAAAAAAGAATATTAAAAAGCAATTTGATTCAAATACATAAAGTCAAATAGCTTTCTTCCCAAAATATAAAGTTAATGTTTAATGCGGAAATTCTTACCATTTGTCTTTGTAAAAATATTTATCATTGAGCTGCCTAAACTCAACATTGTTTCCTTCTGCTTTGCTAAAAATCACTTGACAGAAAATACAGTTTGTTGTTATTGCATAAATAATAAAAAATGTCAGTCTGGAATATGTCTCTCAGCTTATGAATGCAAGAAATAAATTTCATGTACACAAATCCATTAATCAAAATTAGTGAAATATGAATTCATATCCTGCAGGTTAAAGTTAAAATTTCTAAAAGTATTCACCTGCAACTGCTATTGATAGCAGAACTATTTGGAGTTTCCTGTACCACACATTTTTCCCATAAAGTAGCCAGGATAAATTTCTGCACAAATTTGCACAAAATGTTTCACTTTGAAATGTACTTGCAATCAAGAACTTTGTTGCTGAGAAGCAATATAAAAAATTCATGACTTTCAACTTCAGATTTATATTTATCAGATTTACAGTGGATGGACAGAAGATAGTATTATCTGCAGCCTGTAGTTGTAATATTTTATGAGATTAAATACCATGCAAATTCAGTTTTTAAGGTCACAAATTATTTCAGATATTTGAGTGGTTATGACAATTGTTACAAGCATTACTGCTGAATACTATGTCAAGACAGTGTAAAATTGTCCCTTACTTCCTCAGTTACCAAGGAATTAAACAAGTTTTATGTTTGACCAATTTCCTTTTTAGAGAGTTGACTAAGAGTGAAGAGATTTTGACAATTATGGTGAAGTATCTATTTGGCCACACCATGTGGTAGAGTCACCTCGTGACAATACTTAGTAGAATTATTTTTGTTTCTATCCACTCATGCAGAACTGAAACACCATACTTGAACTCTCAAATAACCATGTTGGAGTGAAAATTGATGGTGAAATATTCTGTATGACAGATTGAACAAAATACCAGTCATATGATCTTCCAGTGTGGGTTTAATAAGTTCCAACTTGTCAAAAGAACTCAAACGGATTTCACCCCACGGTTTTCTTCATGCCATAAATATATTAGTTTTGATGTGGATAGTGACATTGTGTATGAATAACCATGCTTGCTATCAGGCTACCATCTGTTTTCATTAAGTTGTCCACAATATGATTATAATTATTATAAAGCCATAAACAATTTATATTAGTTTTGATTTAAATAGTGACATTGTGTAAGAAAAAAAACATGCCTACTATCAGGGTATCATCTGTTTTCATCATTCTTTCAGTGCTAGGTTGTCCACAACATGATTATAGTATAAAGCCATAAATATAATCGTTTTGATGTAAATAGTGACATTGTGTATCAAACAACATGCCTGCTATCAGGGTATCATCCGTTTTCATCATTCTTTCAGTGCTAGGTTGTCCACAAGGTGATTATAATATAAAGCCATAAATAGATTTGTTTTGATGTAAATAGTAACAATGTGTATGAAACAACATGTCTGCTATCAGGGTATCATCCGTTTTCATCATTCTTTCAGTGCTAGGTTGTCCACAACGTGATTATCATATAAAGCCATAAATATAATATTAGTTTTGATGTTTTGTTCTTAAGCTTTGGCTCTCTTTGTGATGTCAAACCCTACAGATGATCAACAGTAGAGTGAAAAGTTAAACATTAAAAAGCACAAGGAACTTGTGTTGGAACAAACAGGCCCAAGACGTCCTTTGTTTTTGTTGTAGTTCATTGAGGCCAATTTGACAGTCAACTAGTAATAAGAAAGACACCAACATAAAATAATAATTATTTTAGTCTGGGAGACTGCAGCCACTATTTTACCTACTAGCTACATGTACTTGGCCCTACAAAAAGGTTGTTAAAAGAAGCACTCCACTGATTCAACCACAATAAATGATATCACATCACATTACTTTATTGACATCACATAATTTTACATGCATGTATTGACTTATTGAAGGTTTATTTACCCAATAAATTCAGCAAAACATATTTTATGGCAAACTAGATTCATATTTGGATTCCCAAGTTTATGGACTACCATAAAAGTAAATACTAGTTCATTAATGCTTTAAATGTGTCTTCCAACATTTAAATATAGCAATGTGGTCCAGCATAAGCCATTACAAAATGTTTTGTGTGTTCGGGACATCAAATTTCAGATGATCAGGAAGTTTAATACTTGCCATTTCTAAAGTAGTTGCAGTCTGAATTCTGGTGAGTTGTGGTAAGCGTTTCTCATCTTCAGCAGGAGACTCTATCTGCTGCCTCCAAAACCACATAAGACATGCACTTCAACATCACACTGAAAATTTAGACATTATGCCTACTTATTAAATTAATATTAAGTTTAAAACCTAGTAATGTAATAAAAAATTATCTATATAGTTAGCGTTTTTTTCTTTTCTTATACCTAAACTTACAGCTCTGTTGAATGAGAATAACATGAACTATGATCACATTTTCATTCTATTCCTAATAGTTTCATACACTTTAACTCACAACTAATTAATTCACAATTTTAATAAGTCAAAATATTAATGTACATAAATTTTAAATCTTTCCTTTCGCTTTTCTTACAAACATTGTTGTACTCAAGGCATTATGAATTTAAACTAGCTAATATTTAAACAAACTGCTCAAAAACTCTCAGTTGTACCAATTATGTGATTCCTGAATCTATATATCCACAGTTAAGCTATGAAGATCATTGGGAATCCATAGAGTGAAGGGGTTTCAAAAACCAGAGTTTTCAGAGGAAAAAACAAAGGGAAACTAGAGTTTATCCAAAGTGTGGCCTGGGTACAAACCAAACTAGCATTTCATAGGACATACATGTGTACACATGCCACATAAGTATAATTGGCCATTTCCCAGTTCCCATTTGCCTCTGTGTCGAAACAAGTCTTTATGTGAAACCATTCATATGAAAATGTGCTCCACTTACAAGTGTATTCACATGCAAATCAAACTCATTTTCATATGAAATGTTTGACATGAGGACTCATTTTGAAATAGAGGCACATGGCCATTTAAGTGTTTTCTGAATTCAATCTGAGACATTATATGTACTGGGGGTAAGGGATGTGAGAGTAAGCCTGAATACAGGCACCTTCGTTGTCAAGTAGATCAATAACAAATTATTATTCTTTTTACTAAAAAAAATAATATTATGTTTAATTCATGACTTGAAATAAAGCCAGATTCAAATTTTTTTTTTCAGTCTGTCCAGCAAACAGAACCTATGCATTTTATAGTCATCTATAAATATCACCATACACTTTTGTAACATAAATTTAGAGCCATATTAAACCCATTTGCCAGTTTTTGTGGTTATTGGCTGCAGAGAAGTATTCTTTTCTCTGTTAAAAAGTAGATTCAAATGTCATATTTATAAACCAATTAAAATTAACTCTAAATTAGTAGGTTTCAGAGATGCCAACCTGTAGAGAAGTTTAAAATTCAGGAAATTGTCGATGTTGCATGAAGATAGATGTAACTCTTCTCAATGAACAAAACAATCCAGAAAAAAATTCTAGGGCATTCAAATGGAGGTGAATGAGAAATAGTAGTAAAAATATCTTCAGAAAGTTTCTGTTGAGTAAAAATTTGACATATGAATCGTTCGTCTCAACATTCTGTAATTTTGGACACAAAATTAAGTGGAACGGAATTTTCAGGAACGTCAAAATTTGATTATGCTGATTTTGTCCTGTTTTTCAGAAGTTCTGCAGTCAATCAGAAAATGTTGTTCCATTCTCCACTAAAACATTTCAGAGAACTCAAACCTGAATTTTTAATATTATGGAAACTACACTTAGGAGTTCCAAAGGAACCTATCAAAATCTGGGAAAGTGGGCACATATAATCAGTGAAATTGTTCTTGCATTTTGATTAGTTCTTACTTATGATCTATTGGAGGACAGATTCATAGATGACATCATGAACATTCTTTTTTGTTTCTTTATAATTTATACAAAACAGTTAGTATAAAGCTACTAGCGTTGTATCACAAATGCCATTCTCTGATTGGCTACACTACTCACTATCTATTCTGTGATAGATAGTGAGTAACATAGTTAACAAAATGACGGCCACTTCTTGGCCTTTTCGAAATGTCTGTGAATCTGAGGATTTAGATATTTAGTTTTGAACAACTTGCAGATTTATACTAGATAATTTGCTCTCAATTTCTATGCATGATATTGTCGAGGGTGCAGCCCGAGTCAACTATCACACGATAGAAATCTCGAGCTCAGAATCCAATTGTTTAGTAGATTCCATGTTGCAGTGTGTCTGCTCAGTAATAGTGAACTTCAATGACACACTTGGCTATTGCCTGATGTGCCACCTTTTTGTTTTTACCACATTTTGACATCCTCTATGACCATCTATGATCTATCACTGAACAGACGCACAGCAAAGTGGAATCTATTAGTTGATTTTACCATATAAACCATCATATTTTCGAAACAAGATTTACGTTTGGAAAGCTTTCTGCTGACAAAAAAAAAAAAAACAGGAAAAAAAAATAGTCAAAATAAAGTAAAAATAAACGTTTTGAAAGCACAAAACGTTGAATGCTTATAAACTGACATATATACTATATACAGGTATGAGGGCGACAATTTTATTCATTTCTGTACCAAATCTAGCATTACAAATAACACTTCTTGACGTAAATTCTTTCATTATTTCTAGATCTTTCTAGTTAAAGAGTTCTTTAGATTTTTTAGCCAAAAAAAGACCTCTATAATCAATGAGACTTATGCAAAATTGGTCAATGTCTCGCCTATGTACTAAACTTTAATTTCCAACTTTCCAATCAAAAACGTAACATTGTCAGCAGAAAATATGTTACATAAATAAGTTTTACGTGGAGCTAAGAAGGGCATGATAACAGAATTTCAATGTCGTACGACCCCCAGCAAGATAGAATGATAGTGCATTGAGAACTTATAATGTTTACATGACTTTCCCAGGGGTTCAGGGCAGCTTGTGATCAAACAATCTTTTGTTTTGTAGGATAAAACATTATACATCCGTGGGCGAAAGAACGCAATATCTGCATGATAGTAGAGAAAATTGAAATAAAACACTGTGTTTAAACCTGTGTGGTGCAATAAAGTGGAACTTATAAATAAAACGGTTACACGCGCGAAAAAATAATGTATTGTTTTCTCCTTGGTAAAACAACAGAGAGAAAGTATTTCTTGTGCAAGCTCTTGAGCTAGGTCAGTTCTGAGAAGGATATATCACTTTCTGAAGTATATCCAAGCCTCACTGTTTACTTGGTGAAGACACAAAGACAAAAGAATCATAGAAAATGAATTTCGCATGGAATGTGTGTGTATAGTTTATACAAATCTGTCACACGCTCGAATGAGACGTTGGAATAATACGTACCCCTCGAACTTCAAACCGTTTGTTTACGTTTTGCAACTAAAACATGAGATTTGCAATCGCTTACTATGGGCGGCAAGCAAGAGTTATGCCAAGAGAGATAAGAACTAATTTATTATACAGTATTTTTTTTTTTAAGATGTAACACTTGCCGATTTTGTTCGACGGCGGTGGCTTTTTTACAAGCACGTACATTTCGACGAATGTAAACATCTCGTCGAATATTCATATCGTTAATAAAAGCCCCGATTGTCAACAAGTTGATCAAGAGCTGGTTAGTGCACGTATTTTTCTACGAACCTCTAGACAAAATAAATAATAAAAAAAGCCTTGACGACAGCGTCTTTCGACTGCTTAAATCGTTTCGACAACGAAAATCGTTTCAACACCAATAGCTTAAATCAAAACGCGACACGGGACGTATCATAGGTTAATGTCAAAGTCTGTTCATTTGATTCTCCTTTTAAAAAATTATCATTTTTTCCGTATATTTAAGATAAGAATATCTAATTCTCTCAACAAAAAATCGATTTACATCGGGCCATTTCGATTTTGTTTCTCGACAACATTTAACCATAGTTAGTCTCCTCTACTAACTATGATTTAACACTGGGCGCGCTAGAAACGAATCGAGAAGTTCCCTTACCGTGGAGCTGGTTAAATCATATTTAATTCTGTATGGTGAACAAAAACTTAAGTGTCATTATCAGCTCTTCGTGCAAACATGTTGAACAATTCACCGAACGCTGCTGTTCCAGACAGAACTGTAAACACGGCGCAATTACTAGTGTGCTAAAAGCGGTGTCGAATTACATCACTTGTTGGAAAAAGTATCACCTCAGCAAAGTAAGGTTGTGATCGGCTTTGTGAATTTATCCTTTTCTTTCCGAAACATTTGCCACATTTCCGGTAGTACAGCGCGAGCAGGAGTTCTCGAGAAATCCACTCGACATATATCAACAAGACGTTTATATGAAGAAATTTGGTAAACATAGACCTTGTACGAATGGTTAGTCGACCATCAAAGTGAACCATGCTCCCTAAATAGTGCCTGCGGAGGTCGTTTTGGTGTTGCTTTCCAAAATACGGAGCGTTTTCCAATCAAACCTCACATGTTTACACGCACATTCGCTTATCTCAACATGAACGAACCCGCTATCGAGCCACAAGAAAAGCGAGTTTTTCTTCATAGAATGCGACTCTCTAAAGGGATTATCCACTCACCTTCCAGAAATCCCTGAGATCTGCGAGTTGCTGTGAGTTGAGAAAAAGATCGGTCGCTTCGATGGTGTTTATCGCCCCATGAATTAAGCGATGCGAATATTTAGTAACTCTCAACACTGCCGGCCGCCAAGCATTTCATTTACTTCGGTGCACTGCTGGTCTATGAAGCATGCGCAGATGAAAAACTGCATGAATTATTCACCGCGGTAACATGCAGCACCAGGCGGGAAGACAAGTACGCCAGCTTTTAGTTTCTGATCACCTGTCGTTTTGGTTATTGTTTACTGACACAACTTCACGTCAGCACTGTCTTGAGAAATATATTAATTGCAACAAAGAAGTGAAAGCGACTGCCGTTCTAGCGAGTACTGTCAGAATATTTACAATATTTTATGCCGCGCGCCATTTAAGAAAAATATCAAAAACGGCGTAAGCTTTGATGCCATTTAAAATTTCCATCATTCCAGAACGTCGCAGTTCAGAATTTCATCTCGCTCTAATCTTCCAAGCTTTTAACTTAGAAATCCGACTTTTTAATTTAGTGCACGATTCAGTGCGTGGCTTTTAAGGAAGGCTAACCGCATTTTAGACCGCGCGAAGTCCTAACTAAGAAAAAAGATGGACAGGTGCTTGAAAAGTTTCCTTTGCAAAACAAACGGTTTGTGAAGAAAGCGAAAATTTGGCTTTTAAAACATCGGTTTCGCCATAAGTTGCATATACACCAGACAATAGATGGGCTTTACCTCGTTGTTTTCATGCAGCATGCTGTAAAGCCACATACAGGCATTTCTCTTTATAAGGCCCGGCAATTATCCAGCGAGAAATCGATATTCACCTTTCACTATATCATACTGACCACAAGGAGAATAAAAAGTGCTGTTATTATCCTTCACACATCATTAGCAACATAAAGGAAAATAGCGAAGCTCTTGACAAAAGAATCATTAGGCCGACATAAGGCAAAACTCAAGATGACCGAACGGAGTCCCACAGAGAAAAAGGCTTGCGTTCGGCCGGGTCTCTGCGATGAAGCCTCTTTTGAGCATCGTCTTGTCATTCGCTTTTTTAAATCCGATTTAATCCTCGATGCGGAGCGATCAAAAGAAAGTAATCAACTTTAATTTTTTTCCTGAAAATTACACGTAAATAATTCGTTTGTTTTTGGTTCAGAGGTTAATCGCTTGCTTTTAATTTATTTCTCTATCACTAAATTAAGGCGAAACGCGTGTCCTACTGTTTACCTCTCACAGCGCTGGCGAGGAAGGACCTGTCTAGCTTGCAAGCAAACCTTGCTCGCGGGCTCGCGGATGTTTAAGCGGGCCCAAAAACTAAGCCTGCTCAAAAGGCAGAAAGAACGCATATCAGATACAAGCTGTTGTCTGTACACGTTTCCATTGAAAATTTGACAGCAGTTGATCGACTCGGTGGAGCGTTGTTTGAAAATTAACAAGAAAGCGGTATTTAAAATCAACTTATCCATAGTTTTCACAATCTTTAAAAACAAATTCGTTTCATTTAAAAATAAGCTCAGAAACGTTTTTCTACCTTAGCAAGGAAAAACCCAAATATCATCAAATTACTACCGTAAACTTCCGAGAGTAGCGATCCCCCGAAAGTAACGTCAAAAAATTGTGGCCCGCGAAAGTAGCGAACCCACCAGAAACCCCTTCCCCTCTTCCTCTCCCCCGCCCCCTTCCCGAAAATAGACCCAGGTTCAATATTCATTTTTTTCCAATCATTATTCAGATGAAAGTTACGTATGGTAACTTGCTTTAAGGCACTCTACAACAAGGGAAGGTACATGCCATGAAGCGTTGTGAGATGTCAAGTCGTGCTTCATCAGTTAATGTTGCGCCGTGTTATAACAAATCCCGTAGAATTTTCATCACGAAGTAACGGGACCGAAATATAGGAAACTTTGATTCAAATTAATATCATTTTCAACAGGAGCTTATTTAAAAAAAAACTTTTCTTCAAATTAAAATTGGAAACTCGACCAGTGCACTGAGATATGGTTAGAGCAGACTACTAACGTAGCGGTGAGTCATGAAGTGCCGACCACTGACAACGCAGTCTAGACATGAACTGCCTTCCCATGTGACAGCAACGTAGATTTAAGACTAATTAAACTGGAACGAAAAATTGTATCTCATGTCTTAAAAACCGTATTTTTAAGAGTTTCCATCTTTTATTTCGTAAAAAGAGCTCAATCCTACCAACTTTATAAAACGTTTTTTGCTCCTCGAAAGTGACGACCCGCTGAAAGTAACGAGTCTCGAAGACTTCAAAGAGGCCACTCGTGCTAATTCCAAAAGTAACGAGGGTCGTTACTTATCCTCGCTACTTTCAGAAGTTTATGGTATTGTCATCATTGTTGTTTTACTTTGACATGGTACATCAGAAAGGAAAAATATTCTGGCACAGAGCGTTTTTAGGAGAGTCGGGACAGATTTTTGATTGGTGCACAATTTGAGTCATTCTGTAATTAAATCTCGTAAAACAATCCGGCTTTCCCTCGGGCTATGAAGTTATATATCATATAAACAGCAAGTTATGCGATACGCAGCCGTGACGAGGTCAAGTCAACGTTCAAAACTCGTATTCTGCCGTATTCGGGCAGTAATCTTACATAATCTACTAGCTTTCTTTTTTTGCAAGTTCAGACTGAACAAATTTACCAAATTAGACAGTATTAAATTTATCCACGCACGATTACGAGTACACTTTGGTTTCTGGCTTAAACTGCTGCGGTTTAAACGAAATCAGTGAAAGAATATTAATTTAATTATGCGAAAAGATGTGAAAAGCTAGGAAAAGAAAGTGTTCTTATTTGTAAAAATGGGCCACGAAGTTATACGGACGCTTCATGCAGTATTTAAACAAGCCTTGACAAGAAAGTAAATACAGATGATCTTTTCCCAGTGCAGTAACTTTTGTTTTGACTCGAGCCGGAAAAAGTAATTTTTCGTTTAGCATGCGTATTTATGACCTTCATCTTTCTGTGGGCGTCAGAAGTTATGCGTCATCATGTCCCATGCGTCATAACGTATGGGACATGACAAACTTTAATTGGGCGATTTCTAGGACGATTTTCAGGAGCGGCAGAAAATAAATTGACTCATGGCCTTGCAATATTACTTTGTAATAATACAAAGCGGTGGCTGTAATGCTTGTTTTGGGAGCAGAATAGACAGATCGAAGCTATTAGAGATAAAGCAATATCACACTGCTCACCTCGGTAACCTTGCTCAAATATCCCGCTCTTTGTACTGAAAGTGGCTTGTTTCTTGAAGTCATGCCACGTCTAAAAAAATGGGAGAACTGATTGCATGCGAAGACAAGATCCAAACCTGCCGAGAGCAACATTCACTGCCTAAGACGAAACTGTCTGGCACCTCCTAACGAGTATTATAATAACAGAGAGTCTCGTGAGAGCTGACTGACCGATTGAATGACAAGGGGAGGGGTGAGTTTCCGCTTTCATACGACCCAACCCGAAAACGATGGTTACCTACAGCTATCGACTGCTGAGGTATTTGCAGTTACGGCTTGTTTGTTATTGTTCCCTTCCAACCAATTCCTCATTTCATTCATCGCGTAGTTTCTTTCACATAGACTTGTGCACATGACCATCTCTTGCTGACAAGTTTTTGACACTTTCTATGTAGTTTTAGAAAATAGCCCAAAGAAAATACGCGCGCTAATTGGTTTAGAATCGATAAAACGATGGCGCGAGCAAAGAGAATTTACATTTTGATTATCAAGCAAATAAAGCATTCATTCATTCATCCATTCATTCATTCATGATCAAAGTAAACAAGTTGTTTTCTTTTATTCGTCGTGGTGTTTTCTTAAAGAATCTGCAATAATTAAGAAATAGAAGACATGTTCTTCGTGTTGTATCGAGTTATAGAAACACTCGTGAACGTTTGGGAGAGCTTGATAAAGCTCTGGAAACACTCACCTGTCGGCTCGTGCTCCTACAGCATTTCTCGTTCTCCCAAACTTCCACTCGTGTTTCTATAGCTCGATAGAAACACTAAACATGTTTTCTATTTCTGCAGTCTATGTATCACTTCTGTAAATTAACCCTTGGGCGTACAGGGGTGGGTGGTGGTGGGGGGGGGGGGGGTGAGGGGGTGTATGTCATCCCCAACAGGTTTTTTGGAACTTTAACGAGGATTTACTCTGAGATACTGAAACTTTCACTAGCTGTTTATTAATGCCATAGAAATTTTGATGAGTCAACTGTTTCTTCTCGTCATTTTACATTACCATGGCAACTGTTAAGGAAAGTGAATTGCTTTCTGTTTTGTTGGTTAATGAGCTAATGTGAGCCAGGTTTTGCAATAACAAAGGCTCGCAGAAGTAATAAGGTTCGATTTCCGTCAGTCTCTTGGGTCTGGTTTACGTTCCTCTCCGAGATGGCTTCGCAGGCAGCGCCTGATCAAATAAACCGGTCAAACACGATCCATTGCAACCGTCATATTGCGAACCATGTACAGTTGAACGCCACGAGCTCGAGCTCTTAAGGGCAACCACAAAAAGTTTGAGGGGCGCTAGAAGATAACCCAGTTCGAGATAGCGACGTCAATTGTGATCCTTTTTTAGCGACCACCCGTGATCATTTAACAGCCCCAGGCTTTAAAAGTGACTAATTAAGGCCCCGTCTACATAATACACCGGAGAAATTTGAAAATGCAGCATTATTTTTGCGGTTAGGCCTACCGTCCATACTAATCCGTCACGAAAAGGGCTTTTCGAAAACGTTCTTTAAACCGGAGGAATTTGAAATCGCCGGCTTTTCGTTTTCGTGTGCACGGAAAAGTTTGAAAGCGATGCTTTTCGAAAACAATGACGTCACGATAATCACGTGTTTTCCCTGACCGAGTTTCCCTCAAACACAAATCCAAAATGACCGTTGATTGTTACGTTTTCAAGTTTCTCCGGCTTAGTGTGGACAAAAAACATTTGCCGAGTTTTCAGAGTGAAAACTCCGCTTTCAGATTTCTCTGGCGTAGAGTGGACGGAAAACATTTGATGCCTTTTCAGACTGAGAACTCCGGTTTCAAATTTCTCCGGCGTAATGTGCACGGGGGCCTAAAGGCGTTTTCGGAGGAGAGAACTAAAACCTGGCGGGCGCGTGATTTGAGTCAAGTTTGGTGTGCTATCCTAACAGACTAGAAAAAGTCATTATGAATACTACTGCTAGTGGCAGTACCAATTATACTTTTATTTTCCTTTGTGCAATTTATTTCCCTGAAAGTGATGATTTTTTAAGCATTGCAATTTAATTACAATCTAATTGCGGTTAATTTTAAACTATTAAACTTATCTATAAGAAAGAATTGAACTGTGTACATTGTAAAATGAAATGCGAAAATTTCAATAATTTCCATAGCATTGGTGTCATTCATAAATATTGAAATATTGCTTTCGGATGGAAATTTAAATTGTCTCCTATAATCAGCTATATTTAACTTCATCTTCAATCATATTTGAAATAATTCCTGTACAGCAACATTTTAAAGCACTGTTCATTTGAATTAAGTTTAGCCGGCCTGCGCGGTACGTTGAAATTTCATTTCTGTATTCATTTGTTAATTTTTAAAGGCTTGTTTTTCGTCGCTTTCAAAGCTTGCGCGCGGCGACTTTTCTCCAGTCACAAAGTGGCAACCAATCACAGCAAGGCGAACCCATCTTTCATGGTACGGCCAATGAGAAGAAACGACCCCTGAAACCCCTAATGACGTCACACGTTGATTTAATTCACATTGCCACACTGCTTGTCCAAAATAGATACTACCTATAATAACAAAAAAATACTGTTCTCTTTTTATTTCAACAGAAGAACTTGAGAGATGAGAAGATAGACTGTGGCTGTTGCTGTCGTCGCAAGCATAATGGGAAATCCAATTCTACAACAAAACAAAAATAACAGTTTATCATGTTAGTCAGGTGAGCGTTCCTGAACAAATAAGAATTTTCCGAATATTAGCTGCGCGAAAATTAGGGCGAGACCAAACAAAACAAGAGTAGGAGATGGAGGGGCCATCTTTCTCCCTCTCTCTATTCCTTTTGCTTGCTCGCGCCTCACTTATCACACGCCCAAAAGACGGGAACGATCGCTATGTAAACTAAGTAAAGTTTAGGACGTCCTTGCTCTGTTAAAGGGTTCATGTCGCGCTGCTTCGCACAAGCAAACACTGATCTGGTGACGGTAATACACCATTTAAGCTTGGGCGGTTTGTTGACTCAATTCAGACCATGTGATACTCTTAAAATTCTTACTTTCAAAATTTCTTATAGTCGCATGTATGTGAATGAAAATTTTTAGACTGATAAAAGAACAATTCACTAGATAATATCACGTGGTCTGTGACGGGAAAACAAACTACCCAAGCTAAAGGCTTCTTGGATCAAACAAGTGTTTAGTTTTAGAACAGCCACTCTCCGCCTAATTTCAGTTAAGACAAGCCTTTATGTTAAATTTCCAATCTGTATCCTCTGTGAAGCTGAGCTAAGTTGAATAATCTTGTCTTGTCTAATCTTGCCGTCACACTTTCAGCGTCCTTTATACTCTCCGAAATGTGATAATTAATGAAGTAAAGAATAAAACAAGAATTCAAAAAGACTATAATAAAAAATTCTTACTTGAAAAAGCTGTTGAAAGTAATAGGATATCCGTACTGCTCTGCGAGTCCAGCACATACTACATTAGCTGATGCCCCAATTAGAGTGCCGTTCCCTGCATTGAAACAACAACAGTTTCGTTAACAAAATATTAGTTGAATGTAAAATAGAAAGCATTAAATGTTAAAAGATACGAAAATGTCTCCTAGAGCAAACTCATATTCTTACAGTCAAACCAAGTGAAGCGTACTCCTCAAGATTACATTTATTTAACAAATTGATTACTTGAATATCAAACTCGCAAGTCGTTCCAAGAATACGGCTAACGGGTTCAATATTAGAAAAAAAATCACTTCATTATTGCACTCTTCAAACGACTAACGGGTTCAGTAAAATTTCTGTGGTAGTCATCTGGGCGACTAGCCAGCGAACACAGACAGATTTTCGGAAATACGTCTGTGTTCGCAGGCTACCGGGCGACAAGATCTGACAATATGAAATCGCCGAATATTAAAATTGTCTCAGTTTCAGCTGCAAGAGTTGTACATGGCCCCGCATGGTGTTTCGGAAGATTCTGCATGTGTGCCTCACCTCCTAAGCAGGAACCCATGGCCAGGGCCCACACCAGAGAATGAAGATCTATATTATTATTCTGACTGAGTTCCATCACAACTGGAATCTGCAAAGAAGAAAGCGAGTGTTTGAGAACCTTGCCCAACCCAACTAGTTTGACCTGTTGCTTTACGCGACAAACAAGCGCAAGCCCGCGGAACCCTTGTCAAATGGGAACGAATCTCGCCCGCGGGACACTTGACAAATGAGAACCAATCTTGTTCCCAAGGCCACCATCCTTTTGGTAAGCAGCGCAAATCGGAACCACTGAACAAAATCGGAAGCTGAGCCAGCATTGATCACAGCGGTCGCTCTCTCGCTGCGTGTTCAATATTGGACACATGCACATAAGTATATCGCCACCAGGATTTCCTGGTCCCGGTTTTCTGTCTAGAGCGAAGAGTCTCGGTCACCACTGACGGAAAACGCGGGCTCTGAGGACAAAATTGAATGAGAAAATGGGTAGATTAAATAGTGACGTCACGGTGATGTCATCCTATGAGGTGTTGTATGGCGTTTTCTACCGGGGCAATTGGTTGGAACTTCTTTTTTACCACGATTAGAAATCGTGCAACGAACTTGTTGCGCGCAAGGATACAACAAAGTATGTAGTACACGGGGCCACTTTGTTTTAAAACAGTGTTATGGGCAACAATATTTCTAGGTCGGAACTGGGAAGAGAAAGCGGAAAGACAAATAAACCGCTTACCATAGCAGTTGTAAAAGGAATATTGTCTATAAATGATGACACCAACGCTGAAACCCACACGATTACAATAATCGCGATCGCCAGCTGCCAGTGGTTGTCGCTTCCACTCTAGAAGAAAGTAAATAAAACACAGTCAAATAAATTAGTGAAAGGATCGTACCGTTGCACACACTTTGGTTTGAGCCTGGTTTACCATACGACGCAAGCAGAAGGCAAGAAACATACGTAGACGCAATAACGCAATAATAATTGGCGCCTTTTGTTGAGAGAAACGTTCGAGAAAGGCCCGACCACACTACGCCGGAGGAATTTGACAACGCATCAAATGTTTTCCGTCCACACTCCGCCTGTCCATTTTGGATCTGTATTTGAGGAAAAATCGGTCAGGAAATCACTTGATCATCCTAACGCCATCGCTTTCGAAAAGCTCCGCTTCCAAAATGAACACTCGAAAACGAAGAGCCGTCGTTTTTAAATTCCTCCGGTTTGAAGAGCGCTTTCGAAAAGCTCCGTTTTCGTGAATAGTGTGGACGGTAGGCCTAACTGTAGAAAGAAAGCTGCGTTTTCAAATTTCTCCGGCGTTGTGTGGACAAGGCCTTAGCTACCCGTCCAATCAAAACTACCAGGTGCACTGCCCGTGCACTACACTAACACAGGATCATTTGGATTCTCTAGCTCGCAGACTACCTCGCTTTGTGAATTGTGGAGCAATGGATGAACCAACCTAAACACGTCAAAAACAGTCGGTCGTAAAGTAACAAATTTATCGCGCGTCGATTTGATAATTTTCGTCCCCAATGCTAACATAAAAAAACAATAGACCCCTACACAACTTCAGTTGTTTTACTGTGAAAATTCTAAAAATTCTATTGAGGAGGCGGCGGAGGAGGCTCTGGGGAATAACTACAAAGCGGAGGCGGCGTGGCCGAGTGGTTTAGGGCGCTGGATTTGAAATCTGGAGGTCCTTGGTTCAAATCCTCCTCCCTACCGCTATCTGGATTTGTTCTCGGTAGCCTCGAGTTCAACACCTCGACCGCGTTCTGTAAATAGCTAACTGGTCAGCCTCCCACCAGTTGGGATTCTTGATAGTTTATGTTAAATTTGAAATATTTGTTTATTTATCTACAGCGTCCCCAGTTAGCACATTTAATAGCGCTAAATACATTTGACACCTAAATAAAGTTGCTGTTATTATTATTATTATTATTATTATTATTATTATTACTATTATAAAAAGAGGAGTGTTTATTGTGACAAAAACTAGAGCTAAGCTTTACAAAATGCTATAATATTTACACAATTTGATGTCTGCCCAACCTATAAAACATGTTTCCGTATCTAATCATGATGTCATGGTTACTACAACTAATACTAATACTACTATCATCATCATAACATTAATTAACATATTCCATACAAATTGGTATATACAAGGCAAAAGTAAGTAAAAGAAATAAACTATTAAAACCTATTTCAACAGTGTTTACATAATGGCTCCCTCCCGGGTTTCAACGTCAATATCGGTATATTACAAGGTAAAAGTAAATAAAAGAAATAAACTATTAAAACCTATTTCAACAGTGTTTACTTAATGGCTCCCTCCTGGGTTTATTACTATTACTATTACTATTACTATTACTATTCCTATTCCTATTCCTATTCCTATTCCTATTCCTATTCCTATTATTATTATTATTATTATTATTATTATTATTATTATTATTATTATTATTATTATTATTGTTAAAACGGTTTAGTCAGTTCCTTTTTCTTAAGTCCTTCTTTCACTTTCATTACGGTTCCATTCTTTCCGTCGGTAAACAAAAAGAAATACATAATAGACCAATTTCGATACATTAAAATTCAGCCTAACTCAATAGACCTCAACACAAGGCCCTGGGGAATAAACCCAGCAAACTTTGTAGTTATTCCCCAGAGCCTCGTACTGAGGTCTATTGTTTTAGGCTGAATTTAAACACGAAGGCGCGCTATATAAGGAAGTCTTCCTTGGGAAGACCAAGGCTCATTTGTCAGTCACCGTTGACGTGCGAGGGTCAAATTCAAAATGGCGGACGATTTGAATGCACTAAAGGTAAGCTGTGAGTGAATTAAAGTGTCTTTTGTGTCTCTACTTGTCTCTATTTCAAGGAATCATGTTTACAAGAGGATTATAACCTTATATTGTTCCACTGTTCGCAATGTCTATACGAATTATTGTTCTACAGTTGGACCCGGCTAATTCGAACTCGGTTATTTCGAATTCCCCGTTATTTGGAACTCAAAACCATTCCCTTGGTTTTGCTCTTCAGTTATTTACCATTGGCTATTTAGAACTCCCACTGTTTCGAACAATTTTTCGTTTCCCCCTATTTTAAAAGCTGATTAGTGAAGATTTCGAACTGACAATAATCAACGCACCAACCGGTATCAAATGTGATGCTTCCTCTCCAAGATACTGCATAAGCCCAAGTTCCTCGAGAGACTAAAAATATAAACATAATAACGCGATATGTTTAGGGACATTTTGTAATCTCTAGGGGAGGGTGACGGGGGTTTCGTTCAATCGCGCGTGACGTCACTCTCTTAGAAAACACTAGTTACCAGGACGTCACAAAAGAAACCAGTTTCAGTAAACACGTATAGAAAGAAGAATCATTGGTGGTACTGTAAAATTTATCCTTTTGGCTCCGTCCACACTACGCCGGAATTTGAAAACGGAGGTTTCAATCTGAAAACGCAGCAAATGTTTTCCGTCCACACTACACGGGGAAAATTTTAAAAACGCAACAGTCACCGGTCATTTTAGATTTGTATTTGAGGAAAGCTCACATCGTTTTCGAAATGAACAACATGAAAACAAAAACCCGGCGTTTTCAAATTCCTCCGGTTTAAAGAGCGTTTTTTAAAAGCTCCGTTTTCGTGATGGATCAGTGTGGACGGTAGGCCTAACCGTAGAAATAAAGTTGCGTTTTAAAATTTCTCCAGCGTGGTGTGGACACTGCCTTATTCAATAAGAAAATGAAAGGACTATTGTTCCACCCAACCTTCATTAGAATGAAAAGAGCGCTGAAGAACACAAGTGTTGTCCACTCCACTTGTTCCATTAGATCTTCAATGTGTGTTACGTCCGCCAACAATATCAAAAGTATGGCTCCAAGCATGGCAATCCACCCTGTAAGAGAAAACAAGTGAGCCACGCAAAATCAAATTAAATTGAATCCATGCCATAGAAAATACAGCCAATCAGAATACAGGAAAGCCGTTGTATATTCGACGGTATTACATCTAACTTTCCCGTCATGCTCCGCGCGTAAATCACATTGATTGTGTTGTCCACTGTATTTTCTATGGCATGATATAAAATAGTTACGCAACGCTCTCTCGTGCTATACCATGGAACTTTACACTTGTCACGTGTATTTTCTTGGTATACACACTCTCCTAAAGGCTCGTGTCTAAACTGAGAAAATACAAGTAACGCGTGGGATATTCCACAGTTAACCATTCGAAAGCGTTCCATAAATAGTAGGTACTCGAGATAAGACATAGAAAAGGGACAGGAGGCGGGGGAGATCTCCTATATAATTTTCTGGTGGTTGTACCGACGGCCGTACAATAAAACCTCTACCATTAGGAAATACCTGTACGACATCTGCAAACCAATGAGAAGTTTCATTTCTAAAGAAGACGTGAATCAGTTAAAACTCAGAAAAAACATAATTTATGTGAAACAATTCATCCTTACAACAGTGAAAATGCAGAACGAAAGAGGAAAAACAGAAATAAAATGCACATTACATGTCAATCCAGTTTGAAATACGAACTTAGTTTTCTAGATTGTTCCGCCCGTATGCGCCGGCGTGCCGTGCCCTCGTCAACTATCACGCATAGAAATCCAGAGCGAATAATCAAATTGTTTTAGTATAAATCTACTAGTCGTTCAAAACTTTATCTAAATCCTTTTCACAGACACTTCGAAAACGCCAAGAAGCGGCCCTCATTTCGTTAACAAGCGCACACTGCTACGCTACTCACTATCTCTCACAGATTATAGTTCACCACTAAATTTTCTTCGATTCTTATTGGTTTAAGTTGATCACGTGACGCGATAGTATCCATCCGCGGAGAGACACTATCAGCCCATAGTGCCCGTCCGAGGAAAATACCCGGATGGATAGTACTCTTCCGTGAAAAATTTCTGAAAACAAGCGAGCTTATAAAAAAATAAACAAGTGAAATTGTATTAAGTGAGTTTTGTTTATTTTCCTTTTTAAATTTTACATTCGGCTTTAACGGCTTTTTTCTAAAAAAGTTGAAAATAATTCAATATGATTTTTGAACTGGCGCGCGGAAAATTCAGCGGTGAACAATAAAGGCAATCGAGTGTTTATGTCTCGGAACTATCGGTCTGATAGTTGCCTCTTGGAAATTTGATGTTCTTAAAACTATCATATTTGCCCTCGAAACTTCGCTTCTCGGGCAAATATTTGTTTTAAGAACATCAAATTTCCGCGGGGTAACTATCAGCCGATAGTTCCTCGACAGAAACACTTTATTGTTTAAATAGATAGTGAGTAGCGTAGCCACTCAGAGAACGCCATTTGAGATAGAACGCTAGCAGATTTATACTAATATAGTATAGACCTTTTACTGTTTGAAATGAAGTTCAGTTGTCAACGGCACGTTGGTCTCACACTGGAAATGGAGAGCGTAATGAACAGTAGATAGCAATACACTCACCTACTTCAAGATAGAGTCCAGTTACAAACGAGTGGATGAAAAAGAAGACAATGACCAATGTGATGACAATTGAGCTCTTCATTAAAAGCATTTTGTCCCTTATGACGTACTGAAAACAAAAAGACGGATTTCAGTAAGGTACAGTTGTGCTTTGATGTAGCGTATTTTGTTGTGTTTTGTTGAGTTGAGAAGTGTTGTGTTTTGTTGTTGCTGTGCTGTTTTGTTGTGCTGCGTTGTGTTGCGTTTTTTAATAGTTTTGTTGTGTTTTGTTGTATTGTGTTTGGTTTTGTTGTGTTGTGTTGTGTTGAGTTGAGATGTGTTGTGTTTTGTTGTTGCTATGCTGTTGTGATGTGTTATGTTGCGTTTTTTTATTGTTGTGTTGTGCTTTGTTCTGTTTTTTTGGGTTGTGTTTGATTTTGGTGTGTGTTGTTGTGTTGAGTTGAGACGTGTTGTGTTTTGTTGTTGCTGTGCTGTTTTGTTGTGTTGTGTTGCGTTTTTTTATTGTTGTGCTGTGCTTTGTTCTGTTTTGTTGAGTTGTGTTTGATTTTGGTGTGTTGTATTGACTGAGTTGAGATGCGTTGTGTTTTGTTGTTGCTGCGCTGTTTTGTTGGGTTGCGTTTTTGTTGTTGTTGTTGTTGTTGTGTATTGTTTTTGTGTTTTGTTTTGTTGTGTTGTGTTTGGTTGTGTTTGTTCTGTGTTGTGCTGTGCCAGCGAGGCGTTTGGAAAAGATACGCAAGATCATAGGTTGACATGTACGTCAACAACTCAAACACCTGCAAGGTCGGAAAAAAAGTAAATGTCCTCCACCCAGATAACCCTACATTTTTTAATTGAAGCATAAACCAGACACTTGGCTTAATTTCTAAGCTGTATCCAAGTTCGCCTTGAATATACATACTGCAATTATTTACCTTTTTTTCCAGTTCTTGCAGACTTTGTTGGAAGGCTTCTCTTGTGGAACTGAGAAGAAAATAATTCACCTAACTAACTACATGATTCCTGGTTGATTTTGTTGTTGTTTTGTTGAGTAAAAGAAATTGAAGAATGATCATCGCAGTATATTTTCCGCGATACCGGTGCGATGCTCTACCAACTGAGCTATGAAGCCACACATTGGGAGCGAGGCCACTTAATTGAGTTCATATCTTCCCTTGAGGAGTGAAATGATGTGAAGTTTATATGAAATAATTCATATATGAACTGCGGTTGTAGATGAAATTGAAGAATGATCATCGCAGTATATTTTCCAATTTAAGCAATTGGAAAGAAGAAGCCTGAAAAAAATCAGGGCTTCAACGGGATTCGAACCCGTAAAACGAGAATTGAGTGAGCCACTGACGGCTACGTTTTATAGATGAGTGATAAAGAGATTTTCTGGTGGCGGTTATACAACCAAAATTAAATTCATTTTGATCATGCTTGTCCAAAGTAAACCGTGCCAAGCGCGGGAAAACATGTAACCGTTGGCAAGCTTAGGAAAATATTAAGTGGCTGAGAAGCGCGCGAAAACATGTAACCAGTCAGTGCAAAGCGCGAGAAAAAATGTAACCAGTCAGTGCCAGGCGCGGGAAAACGTGTAACCACTCAGTGCGAAGCACGGGAAACCATGTAACCTGTCAGTGCCAAGCGCGAGAAAACGTGTAACCAGTCAGTGTGAAGCACGAGAAAACATGTAACCAGTCAGTGCAAAGCGCGGGAAAACATGTAGCCAGTCAGTGCGAAGTGCGGGAAAACATGTAACCAGTCAATGCGAAGCGCGGGAAAACATATGCAACGCAAGACTAAAACAAAGACACCGTGCTCACGACACAGTGTCCGTCCAAACTCCTCTAACAAGTTAAAAAATTTGGCTTCTCACGTGTTTCTTTTCATGTTCCTGACAATGTTTTGAAGAGTCATGACCTTTTGTATCAGCAACAGTTTGACAGTTTTCTCCTCAGCGGAGACAAACGGCAGGCGGTCCGCTGATCTCTTCCAGATTTCGGCTTCTCGTTTTAGCTCTGTGTAAAACAGAAACAACACATTCAGCGCAATCAGACATAAAAGCAATTACTACACTTTGCAGAAGGGTGACAACTTTACACAAAATAAATTATATTGTTGGAAAGAAATGATTACCGGTATATGCCGAGCTTCAAGTATATCAACATTTCTTACAAATATCCTCATTCATTGACCAAACTACTGGATGTCATTTGTGGGACGTTCGCCAACTTTGATCATGGTTATATGACCCGCTTCCCACAAGTCTCTGTAACTAAGTTAGATCGTGGCGGAAGATAAAGGTTCGACTCACATTGGGAGAATACTGAAGACTTTTCTTTTGAATGGCTTATGTCTAGAAATGATTCCTGAGACCTTTCTCGAAACTACTGTAGTTGATTCCCACTGATCTTAATACGTTTTTACTTTCTTAAATCCAACTAGACACAATAGTAACCTGCGAAATACTGCCCATTCTTTTTGAAGGGTATGGGGAGAGTTATGCTCCTGCCGTGTTGGAAGTGGGACTGGGCACGAAAGGCGCGCCAGCGTCATACATGAATACTAGGCAATTATATTATGAGCTCGAGATTTCTATCACGCATAGAAATCGAGAGCGAATAATCTAATTGTTCTAGTATAAATCTGCAAGTCATTCGAAACTTTATCTAAATCCTCTACACAGACACTTCGAAAACGCCAAGAAGCGGCCGTCACTTTGTTAACAAGGGTACGCTACTCAGAGAACGGCATTTGTGATAGAACGCTAGTGGATTTATACCAATACCGAATATTAGCGAATCAAGGCTTCTCTTACAATTTCCATAACAACGGAGACTGTTTTGTAGCCAAATATGGCTCTACACTGTACAAACAAATTGAAAAATATGTATACCTTCTACTATAGGTGGATCATCATTCACGATTTTCACATTCAAGTAAAGAAGCCTACAAAAGCATTAACAAAACAGAAATTAATTGTTCAATTGCCATCATTACTATGATGTCGTTATTTTGGACATTGATTCACTATTGTTCCCTCAAAGAGAAATAAAACTATTAATAGTCCAGAAAAAGTTGGCTGTAAAAATACAGCGTACTGGTTTCACTATGATCGCTCAGAAAAAAACGGATTGGAAAACTGGAATCAGATGTAAATTAATCAGAAGTGTAGCAGCTCTCGTAAGCTTGTAATTCTCTTCATTGTTAGCAGCTGATATTGTTTTAGGGCTAGGGGCATTGTTTCTGCTGTTTGTTCTATTGTTCTCTCAAAGGGTAGCAAGCCATTCATGTGAGACCTTACGAGAGCTGCTACATCACGCAAATTAATGGGTGTGTAGCGAACTCGACTTAGCTTTCAAGAAGGAACGAGAGACCAATAGAGATTGAAGGTGTGTAGGTGAGTGGTACGGGAAATTAAACGTTTCCCTTTCGTTATTGTTACATGGAGATAAGCCAACGTAAGTCTGCATATGAGCCGAGTGGTCCATCAGGCCGTTGTCTGTAACATGAAGCGACCAGGAGTATTTATACTCCATCATGGATCGGACGCTAGTCCATCGCAGGGTTACCTCCAGCATTAAATTCGCTGGTACAATGTACCCATTTATACACCTGGGTGGAGAGGGGCACTGTAAGAAGAAAGCCTATTGCCCAAGAACACAACACAATGTCCCCGGCCAGGGCTCGAACCCAGACTGCTCGATCCACAGACAAGCACACTAATCATGAGGCCACCGTGCCTCTCAACAACAGAGTGTATGAGAAATACCTTAAAATTCCGTAAGCTACCACAAGGCAGAAAAATATCCCTCCGATCAGATGTTTAGTGAAATCTGTAAAATTGATACCCTAAAGGGAAAGTTAAGCCATTTGTTAGTGTTACAATTTCTCCTTAATAGCAATTAGACCTAAAGAGCGACAAATATCTGCGGAAAGAAAGGCTGTACATTTCAGTTATACAACAAGCAAAAGTAAGATTCACGCCTCGCAAGTACTAAATAATCTTGCATTATTAAAGCAAACGCGAAACTGGTAGCTTGTGAATGAGGAACATCGACAAGAAATAAATTTTTGAGTGTAGGCTCTGAACTGATCATGACAACAAGCGAGAACATCGCAAAGTTTAAACTAATGAACAGTATCATGTTTCTGCTGTTCCTTTATGCATCTTATGGAGGGAACATTATTTTATGGTGGGGGAAGGGGGTTAGGCAATTTTCTGGGGCATGAATTTTTTTTTTTTTCATCTTTAGGTTGTGCATTTTTTTGTTTTTGTTTTGGTGGGCAATAACTTGTGCAAGAAGTTTGTAACATTAAAAATAAGACCAAGACAGTAGAAAGCACTTGCTCGATTTCTTGTCCCCAAGACTCCCCTTGCACATTTGTTTTCAGCAGTTTTTGCTGTGCAGGAATTTTTTGGTAAATTGCCCCCCCCCCCCCCCCCCATCCCCATTCAAAAAAATAATGCTTGAAATAGCAACGTGAGAGAAGGTCAACCACGAAGGTGAATTTTCAATGTCTCAGTTCTTCGTCTATATATATTCAGATATAATACAGTATATTGCAGTTCTGACATCGGGAGATGAACTAAGGGGTTTGGAAGGGGTCTGGAAGAATTTTTGCATCACCCTCCAGACCCTCGAAATATATTAAATTGTTCATCCGGGTGATCACGATGTAGTAACTACAAGTCAGCGGTTTATTTATTGACTTATTCAGCGCTTGAAGGAGCTTTGAAGCAACTTACGTGTGCCTTTAGGTCCTTGCTGGAAACTAGAATTATATTTGGCGGATCACCAATTGCTATAAAAAGAACAAGAAATCATAAAGACATAAGACCATGCTGGAAGACAGTATAGTATATTTGCAAGAATGAAAACTTCGCACCCAAGTGGCCTTTGTAACACTGAAACCAAAGTAGACGGAGAACTAATCACTTCAAGGGCAATAGAGTAAAGAGCCAGTCAAAACATTAAGCAAAACTCACGACGAAACATTTCAGCACGTAATTGGTGCTACGCACGGGAAAACATGTACATGTACCCAATTCCATGCCCGGGAAAACATGAAACCAGTGCTAAGCGTGGGAAAACACGTAACCGGTGCTAAGCGCGGGAAACGAAGTAACCAGTGCTAAGCGTAGGAAAACATGTAACCAGTGCTAAGCGCGGGAAAACGTGTAACCAATACCAAGCGCGGGAAAACGTGTAAATCAGAGCCAAGCGCTGACACGTGGCGTAAGCCGAAAAATGATTGATTTGCCAGTTTTGAAAGACATCTTAGCTCTGATTGACCACTGAATGTTAAAGCAGTTATGGAGCTCTAAACAGTCAACTGAATAACTGAATTTTGAATACATTTACCTGTCGCCGTTCCACCAATATTAGAAAATATCACTTCAGCTATTAGGACAGGCGTAGGATTCAGGTTAAGGACTTGGCATAACCTAGAAATTAATCATATCGTATTTACTACACGATCTTGCGGGTTACATTACAGTTAGGCTCTTAAGGGCAGGAATCACAAAGGATGACTACCAACTTTATATCGTTCCTGTAGGCAACATTCTTAACGGTGATCTTTACATCCGTCTGTTCCACCCTCCGTCCGTCCGCCGTTCGTCCGTTCGTCCCTACGTTCGGCCGCTTGTCCCTACGTTCGGCCGCTCATCCCTACGTTCGGCCGCTCGTCCCTATGTTCGGCCGCTCCCTTTCTCGCTCGGTAGAGTTCGTTCGTTCGAGAACAGCACCCGTTTGCATGACCGCCCAAATACACCTTATTCCAAAATGGCGGCCAATTTATTATTCTTTTGTTTGCATGTTAATTAGCCCTCTTTGCCTCATTTTCACTTCAAAATTCTTTTGCATTTTGTACATGTTGACGCGGCAAAGAGGGCTAATTACCATGTAAACAAAAGAATAATAAACTGGCTGCTATTTTGGAATAAGTTGTATGGTCTCATTAGGTATAATGACCATTGGCTATTGGTTCACGTCCGAAAAAAAATGACGTCTTACTTACGTAACTGTAACCGGTGTCAAGAGCAGAATGACTGTCACATTATCCTATTTGAAGGAAAACAGCAATAAATCTATGAACAGACTCTCCCTTAGAGTTCATATAGCCAAGGGTAATTTTGTATGCAGCAGGCGAAGCAAATTTGTAATTCCATTTTCTGTAGGCAGCAGCATGTAATAGAAAGACTTTTATTTTGGGCGGAGTTGGTACAAGTTGGCTTTTTATCGTGCGCTAGTGAAATGGCATCCATAGCTATGTTGCCCATTTAGGCATGAATTTACATTTGCTGCCAATACCTACTACGGTTAGTTATATTCTTCACCAAAGCAAGCTCTACTCGTTGAAATATTTTTAAAATTTAGGCAAAACACAGGTAGCCTGTGAACGCAGACGTATTTCCGATGGAGACAAGCGACAGCCAGAAATGGGTCTGCGTTCGCAGGCTAAAACACAGGTGCCCAAGCCCGAATCCCAGTGTAACAGTAGTGCTAGCTACAAGTGATACGAGTTATACTATGAAACATATTTACCAGGACAGCAGATATCAACGCGGTGCAAGTGCAGAGTAGAGTGATGAGACCCCAAACATGACCTTTAGAAAGTTTGTACGCCTAATAAAAAACACAAAAAGAAAATATCGCTTAAACACTGGCATTAGAGACGGACGGAGCGCACAATGCACACAGTCAATATGGTTTTGAGCTTGACTTCAACTCTGCTCTTCGAGTCTAACTATCACTTTTCGCTACAAGCCTGACTTTGTCACCCAGCCCACGATATCTCTAGGATGGCGAAATTTCTCAACTTGAGAAATTGCCTTTAACTATTCTGACCCATCGCCAAGCGCGGACTGCAAGCGCGGGAAAACGCTCAGGCATAAGCCAATCTCGATTGGTTTTGGTTTTGCTCCTAATTGGTTAAAAACAGCAACTTTGCAGTGATCGGCTGGAGCGTGGTTGAACGAAATTATTAAGCCAATCAGAGCTCGACCGACAAACTTTGTTAACAAATGAAAATCCTCGTTAAAACGTGCATTTGTGCACAACTTTCTACGAACCTTCAATGCCACGTAATCAAAAAACCCAGTCTTGCCAAAAATTGCTACCAGAATCATCTGCCACAAACGAAAATACAACATGCATTAAAATCCGAATACAGTCGAACCTCTCCACAACGGCCATCTAGGGAACATAGCCAAGTGGCCATTACGGGGATGTAGGGGTGTAATGTGACACCTGTTTTGGAGGGTGCAGCATTTCCCGCCCCCCCCCCCCCCCCCCAAAAAAAAAGCCAAAAAAATACATACCCCATTCGTCAGTCGTTGATTAACTGGCCGTTGTCGAGTGGTTATTTTGGCAGCTGGGACAAGTTTTAGTGGCCGTTGCTGTTGTGGAGAGGTGGCCGTTGTAGAGAGGTTAGAATAAGAGTGAATGTATGGACCGTCCACAGGGACAAAAAAGTGGCCGTTGTAGGGCGGTGGCCATTAGTGGAGGTTCGACTGTATACACATTGATAAATTAAATAAAACTACAACAGAACAAAGCAAACATAATCAGCCCCTTATCAGGACGACAAATAAATCCTTCACGAAACAAAACCTCATAACAATATTGAACTAAAATTTCATGAGAGAACATACCATTCCAAACAGAAGAGCAAGAGTCTCCCATTCAATCCAGGTAACAACTGTTTCAAGTGATGGTCTCTGAAGAATGAAATGATGATTTACATGGAAAAGAATTCACAGTAGACATCACTGATTTTTAATCATATTTTTTGATAAGACAAGTAGCAAGTATTTATTATTCACAAATTGGTATAGCCTTGATACAACCTGGGTCAAAAAAAAAAATGAGCACGAACAATGCTGGAAAATGCCAGTCTGAATTATCAGTTGTCTCCCACCCTTAGCTTGAGCCAAGGCACTAGATGCATCTTCCCCCCTGGGTTTAGGCTAGGCCTAACCCTCCACAGGGTACCTACCTTAGGATGGAAAATTGCAAGTATACCATCTACAGTGACAATGTATAATTGCTTTGCCCTAAGGATACTGCCAGACTTTGAACAGATATTATGATAAAGCCTTACTTTACTTAATCTGTGGGGAGGGGCAGGGAGTGGGAAATCTGTTATTGGCAAGAAAGAGGAGTGAGGGTGTGAAGTGCAATTACCTCGGTGGGAGGAACCAGGGAAAAAAAAAAGAGAAAAATTGTTGCAACATTGCATACCATTTTGTGATAGAAGAACTGCAAAGAAAAGAGGTTTGAGATTGGAGAAGTGGGAAATTCAGAACCCTTGTACTAGTCCTAACCCAGCTTAGAAGCTACACAAAAGTATCACAAGAAACTTTAACGTTATAAACCCTCAACATACATGGTATTTATACTATTTCATTAGAGAAAAGTAACACTGAAAACTGACAAATTTGCATATTCGTGTAGTTGTGCAACTGAAAGTTTGTTAAAGTGATTAAATAGGGCAGGAAATTATTATCTAGAGCATTTAAGTACATTATAGTACCATAAAATAAAGGTATAAAAATTACAGCAAAACTGGCAAATTTACCTTGTTCATGTACGACAAGAAAGACAAAGCAGCCAGTGCACCTAGCATTGCTGCAGTAGCTCTGTGAACAAGCTGCAGACAAAAAAAAAAAAAACACAAGTCAGTTATTATAAGTTTCTGCATGGTATTCTATATTTTCCTTATTCCCTCTAAAGAGAGCTAACAAAACCTTCAATATGGCAGCTATGTTTAATACACTGTATATAGTGGCAGTTAATTTTCCTCTCAATCTGTGGACAACAAGTTTGTATTAAACCACGGTGGTGGTACTCCCAGAAAAATTGGGTGGGGCTGCAGCCCGCTTCACAGAACCCTTACCCTAGTTGAGACCAAAATCTGTGATTTTCCTTATCCATCTATGGCCTGACCAAAAATTTTACAGCCTATTTAAGACCTGACCCTTAAATCCATACCCTGTTTCAGCCTGTCCTATAATAAAAACATAGCTTCTTCTAAAAAAAAAAAAAAAAAAAAAAAATTCAAGACTAGAATGCAAGGACTACACCCTATTTGAGACCAAAATGGCCAAAATTGATACCTATTTCTAACCAAAATGGCTAAAAACTAATACAGGGCCGCACATTAAATACTTATTTCAATCAAATAGATTTAAGTTTCTCATTTTCGTACCTCAAATATGATAAGTACGTAGACTCCGATTAAGATGACAAGTGCAATAGTAACCTAAACCAACAGAAACATTCAAATAATTTGTTCATAAAAAAATAATAACAGATTTTGAAAAACTTACAGGGATGTAGGTTGTATGCAAAAACTAATTATCAAAATTGGCTCGGTCAAGACCTCTCAGTGAAATTGGGGGGGGGGGGGGGGGGGTGAGCCAACCCTAGTCACAGCACTTATCCTCTATGTGCATGTTCAGAAACATATATTGAGGAACTTTATACATGCACACGATCAAACCAAAACTAAGATTTTCTGGCTCCAGTTTCTGAATTTGTACAGGGCATGGGGCATTTGGTCATCAGTGTCCGAAAATGCACAGGTTCTGAGAAGAAGATTTCTGGTCATTAGCTCTCTCTATCCCTGTGAAATCAGCTGACGGCTGGCTCCTTACTACATCCCTGTACTTAAGTGTTAAATTTTACTCTCTCCCCACCTACATAGGTTGGTTAATTTGACCACAAAAAGCACAACTACTTTTAGCTAATATCAGCAAGTCTATGATATGCCATGGCTCCAGATGAATTATTTACACCTTCTCCCCCCCCCCCCCAACCCCCTCCAACCTCTGCCACTCCCCACCATCGCCACCAATTTCAAGTATCATGACAATTTCCATATTCAAAATTATCCAATTGAAATTAAGTCTACTGCCCTGCCTACCCGACGATATCAAGTCACTGACCCGATATGGCTAAGACGTCATGGTCACCTGGCCAAATTTACGTACAGTAGACACCTAATCATACCTTTTTGGTACACTTGGACATTGAACTTAAACACTGAACTAGAACACCTGTTTGGTCTTGTCATGGGTATTTTCTCTCAACTACAACTCACCAAAGTACCAACCATGGCTCAAGCAAACTTGCCAGTTATGCAGTTAAAGCATAGCAAAAAAGTATGGTTTCTGGTATAAATAATAACAATTTTGAAGCTAAAATCAATATAAGTTCTTACTTGATCAGTTATTGTAAAAGGCTCCACATAGTACTTCAGTGAAATTGCGATTGGAAATGAAGTGCTTGAGGCAAAAAACAACCTCATATGTGTTATACTGTAAAGAGAAAAAAATTATTCCAAGTATATGAAACTCTAGCAGTATCCTGAAAAAAAAAAAAAAAAAAACACTGCATGGGAATCAGTCAGAGTAAAGGAAGAAGAAAAAATTACCTGTAAGCACTTTGTTTGTATTTATGCCAGTTATTTATTGAGAACTTGGTAATACAGCCTGACAGCTGGAGAAGAGGTGGGGGTGGGGGTAGGGATGGGAGGCAATACACTCATTAGGCTTAACAGCTGTAGATGTTTGTATGCACTGCAATATTACTTGCCTATATCACCAGACGATACATTTCCTTGGATTGTGACTGAAGCTGTCATGTACATGACATATCTCTAAAACTTAGGATCTAACTAAGACTACTTACTTGTCCTTTTGTGAAAGATTTAGTCTCTTTTCTATGGTGATAGGATCTTCATGTGCTTCACAGCTGGTCGAGCTACAGTTGATTCCAATTCTAGCTGAAACCTATAAAACCAACCGAGATATTTAAATCATAAAGCACAAAGGTCAAAACTCAGAGACTTTAACTCATCTGACAGTAAACAGAATGTTAATTTTTAATCAATCCTACTCAAAATCTTGCATCAGCTCTTACAATGGAAGTATGCATGTCACTCAAAATAAAATTATAATAAACATTATATCATATTACAAGTGTCTTTGCAGTCCACCTACCTCACTAACTCTAGTTACATTTCCATTCTTGCTTTCAAAGCCAATGGTGAGAATTTGATCTGACTGGCTATCTAATAACACACACAGATATTTTGTTATTACATGCTTGCAAAGAGAGTTCAGTATTCATCTGCCATTGGTTACTAGAATTTTACACCGTTAAAGGAGCTACATCATGGTTTGGATATCTCAAAAAGTTTAGCCTAAGTTTTTTAAGTTCTCTGTTTGTGATCTGTGTTAATCTTCTCCATCCTTGACCATCCTTGTTCCTTTATGGTTTATTTTTGTCTCTTTGGTGTATAATAGCTCAAACTGTAGTGACTGAGCTCATTTTAAACATGTATTGGATTATAATAAAATAATGGATACCTGGAAATTCATCTCCTGCTATAAAAGGTCCAGACACTTGAACTGTCACAACTGAATCCTTTGTGTGGTTCAATTCAAAGGCTGGTGGTACTGGGTGAAGGTACATGTTTCACCTATATGGTGCTGGGTAGGGGTAAGACTGTGATAAACAAACCTCTCGTCCAGGAAGGAGAGCTACATAGAGCTACTCTATGTTACAAAAACCGAGGTTAAGAGCTAGAAAGAAGACTTATTAGTTATAACCTTTCTTAAGGTTACAGTATACCTTTGGGTCAGCAATTTTCTTCAAATTTGGATTTATGGGTCAAAGTAGTGGTCCAAGAATAATCCCTAATTGGTGGAGAAATGGTGGTTTTACGTTTTCACCGGAAGTAAAAGTTTACCTCTTGATTGACAGTCCTATGGCGTATATGCAATCAACCGAGATGATTTTTTGGGAATTACCTGTACGGATGTGACGAATTGACTACTCAGTTGATCAGCATTGTTGTTGTGACTACCAAGCATTTCTGGTATTAGGTGTAACTCTATTAAGTTATGAGTAAACATAGACCATGTTAAAAACATGAACCAGTTTGAAGAAGCAAAAACAGCGAAGAAACAATGAAAATACATCAATGAGTGAAGGAGCAAAAGTTCGCCACATGGATGAAGCTATAGCTATCGTATAAGGTGGACAAAAAATTCATGGTAAGAGAAAAGAAAGGGTCTGTAAAAATTTTGGAACTTGACAGCAATAACAGGGATGTTGACAGAGACTCTTCTGATGAGTCCGATATCGTCGAATTGTCGGACTCATTGAGACCATTTGAAATATTATCCATGCACAGTTAACCACACAAAGTTGCTCCGCCGAGCCTTCTTTTGTTTGTTTTCTTCGCCCAGCCACTCTTACTAGCATTCATATCCTTTTTAGTCTTCCCCATTTTGTCAGACCAGCTTCAAGAAAAACTGAGCTACAGAAAAATTATCTCTCCGCCTTCGGCACCCTGAGCGCGTTGCGGAACACAAGGGTGTTTTGGAGATTTTGTTTTGGAGTGCGTAAATTTTTCTACGAGGTTAACGGTAGTACATTGTGTAAACTTTCCCTGCACTGATTGGCTCAGTCATCTGAGAACCCAGTTGAAGGCGTTTGTGGGCAGAGTTTGTTTGCGAAGCAGAAGATTTTTCTTAGCGCTCTTTTCTTGAATAAATTGTTTTGCTTGAAGCAGACACTTTAAAGAGTTATAACCCAAAGGGAATTTGTTCAATTGCCCTCAAATTTGGACAGTAGCTAGTTTGACAAATAAACTACAAAAAGGTGTCTGCGAATTGTTAATTTCAAAATACTTTTTCTTCGAGAGCGATTTTTTTAATCCTATTTCAAAAATGTCCTGAAACGTTTTGCTGCAATTGAATATGCCAAAACGCAGACACATGTTTTAAGCTCTTTGGGCCCTGAAACCAAGGAAAAAATTCAATTGGCGAAAAACAAAATTCGCTTTGACTTGTAGCTTTTGAAAGGTGATTCGGGCGCTCGCATTTATTTCAAAATTCTTGGTATAGTTTGATAGCCGGATGCAAGACACCCTGAAGGTATACGGTAACCTTAATTAAAGTGCTACCATGACAAAAATCGCATCTTTTAAATCTAAGCATTTTTAAAACATAGACAAGAAGTCTGTGTGAGAGGAAAAATGCTCTTTACTATTTTCAAATACCTGTTTTCATTCTGGAGATATTCAAGTTTTTACAATATGCAAATTAGCCAAGTATTGAATGTCATACACACAATTGAATGTTGATCAAATATAATAAACAAAGATATCTCAACCAATTGTATCAGAAATGTTTGATTCATTGCAGTAAGATTCCACTAGAGGTGTTCCACATTTTTGTTACCATGGCAACAAACTGGGTTCCAGACCCCCTGATCTTAAAGGCTTTTCTGGTCACTTTTAGCATTCCATATTCATATTTGCTGATGGTGCCTCATCTGCACGATCCAGCAAGCATATAAAAAAGTTAGGTTGAGTAGGTGGCCTTGTTTAATGTTTTTCAATCTGAAAATCACTAAGAAGATTGAAATCAGGTTGGAGGGGACTGGAAAAGAGTGGGTTGCCATGGGAACATACCTTTTTAGAGTTGCAGGTGTGTTGTAGGTAGAACTATTAGCCTACACAGTTTCAAAGGTTTCTGTCGAAAATTGAGTGAGATAGCATTATTTAATATATACACGCACTAGATGTCATTTTGGTCGAGTGTAGTCATCAGTCATCTCATTTGCATATTTTACACATTTTTCAAACTTAAATATCTCCAGAACCAATGCAGATATTTGCCAATGGTAAATGGCATTTTTAGTCTTCTGTGGAATTCTATGTGTTAAGCCTAAAAATTCAAGGGGTACAAATTTGATCATAGTAGCACTTTAAGAATTACATGTATGTGAACACCCTAATTGAGGGAGTGGCTCTGTATTAGCCATAGAAACAAAATGGGGTACAAATCAAGGAAACAAGGCTGTCTTAAGAGAATATGGCACTATCTGTCAAAGGGGATTTGAAGAAAATGTCTTTTAGAAAAATTGTGCAGTGTGATGTGGCAAAGAGGATAAAAAGGTTACCTAACTTGCACTAGTATTAAATACCAATTAAGAAATGGGAAAAAAAAAGAAAGGATACATTCTGCAATGTTATGTGAGAGACACAAAAGCCTGGCTGTTTCAGGAGCTTCATCACAAATAGCGAAAAGTACCTAAAGTTGAGACACACAAAAAATTTGGTCACTACAAATGCAACAAGTAAAAAATAACTATTTCAAAGTCAACTTAACTTTGTTCCTTTTGATCAGGCTAGAGTATGTTGTGTGTGTAATAAGGGCTACATAGCCATAAACGTAGCATGCATTACTGGTCAATGCACTACACAGTGCAATACACAGTGAAAAATTCACTGTGTATTGTATTGTATTGACAAATTATACATGTACCTTTTGTAAACAATAGCATAAAGGGCATTTGCTCTTTTAGTCAAAAAAAAAAAAACACACAATGAAAATAGATTGCTTGTCAGCTGTTCAGTCATGCAATGGTATTGATGCTTTCTTTCCCAAAACATAAAACAGTTCCAAAAAATTATTTACTACTTCACTTACTGAGAATGCAATAGCCAATAAGAACAAAAACCAAGGTTTGATTTTCTTGGGCATGTGTCTGTCAGAGTAATAAAAAAAAAATCATTGTCATCAACACTTCATACAGGAACACAATTTACACAGCAAACAGCAGCAATACATATATTGCAAGGGTTGTACAGGGATACATATATATGGGATGGAAATTTACCATTTTTTCTGCTTACATGGTTGCATGTGTACATTTTGCTAATTTGCACAGTGATGTGAAGATATGTTCAGTACTGGGATAAGGTGGGGAGGGTAAAAAGGTTGTGGATGCTTTTCATCTCGCTTAAGCCTGGTTCACACCTGTGAGATAAGTGTTGGCCTGTCACTTGTACCTAGGCCCTCCCTGAGGGAAACTACATCCGGGCTCCCCAGATCATGTTGTTGTTGTAACACGAAGTCCTCATGGTCAAGCTCAGGAATAAAGACTGTGTTCATTGAGCTCTCGATATTGTTTGAGTCGTCTGTACCGCCCGACATGGTGTCAGAAGTGGGATCGATCTGATAAATCGACAAGAGAAGCATTCACGGAGAGTAAACGTACATTTAGCGAATTTAATGACCACAGCCGACTCGTCAAACAGTGATGGCGAACCTCAAGCAACCCGAATTGAAACTCGGGGGGAATATGTCAGAAAATTTCAAGAACTTCGAACTCAGATTCCATGACTACTGTATCCAAGCCGACTACAGAAACTTGGCGAAAAATCCCGAGACAGAGAGAGCAGATTACTACAAGAAACCGTTACTGGAAATATCAGCGCTCCGATTGTCAATGCTGGACGAAGCTTTGCAGGTGATCCGTTACACAATCGAACCCCAGATAACAGCTGATGATCAGAAAAAACCATGGATCTGGATGGACAAATTACGAATTCATTACACTGGATCTATTGGAAGCTCCCTACTGGCAGACAGATTTAAATTCTGGAACACTCAACAAAGCCCACACGAATCTGTTCAAGAATGGGAAGTTAAGGTCAGACAGGCGGGCAGCCTGTGCTTGTACAATACACTGACAGACGAAATGAGCCGCGAAAAATTCGTTTTTGGCTTGCACGATGGCACAATGAGAGCTGAGTTACTAAAAACGCATTTAAAGTCGGATGGAATGCCTAAGAACATGCAAGACGTCGTCTCCAAAGCCAAGGCCCTCGAGTCAGCCCAAAAAGCCAACAAACTCATTACAGACGCCACAAAAGGAATTGAGGAACAAGTAAATTGGATAAGCCACAAACAAATGAAACTAAAGCGGGAGCCTGGAACCTGCTTTTGGTGCGGAGACCAAGGTGGACCCCACCCTTGGAAAACATGCCCTGCAAATGGTAAAACCTGCTCTAAGTGTGGCATTAGCGACCACTTCTCCAGAGTCTGTCTCGAGACAGGTCCCCCTCAACAAGAACAACCACGGAGAACTACCCAATGGCAAGCTCAGGGCAGGGGTCGAGGCCACAGAGCACCTCACGGCCGGTCCCAACCAAAACCCCCTCATGAACAAAACATACATCTGCTGCAGACAGCAAATGATCACCACCCTGTGGAATACTACACTGATGACTACGAAGAACAGTGCTACTCCCTGGAAACACGGCAAATACACAGCATCCACACAAACCACGCAAAGAAAAAGTACTTTGTTACACTGCCCATGTCTGCAACTGGGAACAAATTCACCCCAGTGACATTCCAGATAGACACCGCTGCCACCTGCAATACCTTGTCTGAAGATACTCTTCTCAGGCTCATGCCAAACATGAAGCTTAGAAAGTTACCCTACCTACTACACCCCTATGGCGACTCCCAGCCGCTGAAACCACTTGGGCAGATTGACCTTCTGTGCGAAAGAAACAAGAGATATGAATCGCTCACATTCCAGATACTTCCTAGAGATGTCATGATGAACAAACCAGCCCTTCTCTCTGGCTCCGACTGTGAGGCACTGGGGCTCATCACCATCAGGGCACATGAAATATTTTCACTCACATCAGCAGTAAAAGACTTGTCAGGCAAGAGAGCCCCTGCCTACCCCGCCAGCTCATCACAAACCAATCCAGACCCAGGCACCCCAACAGCTCAAACCAACAGTACACTCAATGGAGTAAAAGGCCGCCACCCTGACCAACCCAACAATGCCAGCCCATACGGTGACCCAGCAACGCCCTCACCTTCTAAACCTATAATGATCCCTTCCAAAAGACGCCTGGCCCCACCCAGGAAACTCACAAAGGAAGACATACTCAAACAGTATCCTGAAAACTTCGAAGGCCTTGGCTGCCTGGGACCCCCAGTTCATTTCAAAGTAAAAGCTGACGTGTCACCAGTACAAATGCCAATACATCGAATCCCTGTGGCGAAACGCATCAAAGAAAAGGAAGCCCTTGACAGATACGCTGCAGCTGGTATCATAAAGAAAGTAGAGGAACCCACCTCGTGGTGCTCCAATGAAGTCATTAAAGAGACACCAAAGAAGACAAGAATCTGCATCGACCCCAGCCAAACAGTCAATAAAGGTATTCTCAGACCAGTGTATCAAATGCCAACACTGTCTGAACAACTCCATAAACTCTGCCATGCCAAATGTTTCTCACTAGTTGATGTCAGAAGGTTTTCTACACGTACCCCTTGATGAAGAATCGTCACTGATGACGACAATGCACATGTCCTATGGGAGATACCGATGGCTCCGTCTCCCATTTGGCATATCAAGCGCCCCCGAGGAATTTCAAAAGCGCCTCATGTCAGCTCTAGAGGGCCTTGATGGAGTATTATGCATCGCAGATGATATACTTGTCTTTGGAGACGAAACAACCTACCAAGAAGCTGAGAAAGATCATGACCGCCATCTTGTTGCGCTTATGGAGCGTTGCTCAAAAAAGAACATAAAATTAAACCAGAGCAAACTACAGTTCAAACTAAAACAAGTCAAATTCATGGGCAATGTCATAACTGATTGAGGAATGCAAGCAGACCCAGACAAGATAGCAGCAATCTCAGCAATGGCCCCACCCTGAAACAAAGCAGGTGTTCAGTGATTCGTAGGAATGGCCAACTATCTCTCACCCTATTGTCCGAACCTCAGCACCATTATCCGACCTCTCACCCAACTCACCAAGTCAGATACTCCCTTTATGTGGGCACAAGCACAAGATGACGCATTTAACAAAGCCAAACACCTCATTTCCACTGCACCAGTGCTCCAATACTATGACCTCAGTAAACCGGTCATACTTCAAGTCGATGCAAGTGAAGAAGGCCTGGGCGGTGCTCTTCTTCAGCCCAATAGTGAAGGACGCCTCCAACCTGTAGCATACACATCAAACAGCCTCAACACAACAGAGCAACGATACTCCCAAATCGAAAAAGAGTGCCTGGCCATTTGTAACGCATTTGGAAAATTTGACCACTGGCTCTATGGCAAATCTGACATAGAAGTTCACACCGATCACCAGCCACTTGAGACCATCTGCAAAAAGCCTCTCCATAAAGCCCCAGCACGGCTACAGAAAATGCTAATGAGACTGCAGAAATACCGCTTCACCATCAAATACAAGAAAGGAACCTCACTCTACCTGGCAGACACTCTTTCGAGAGCAGCACTGCCTACCCCAGTACATGCCAGGGTCACAAACTTTGAAGTATTCAGGACCGAACTCACAGAGGAATCCGATATCCACAATCCTCGCCTCACAGAAACCACCGAATCTCACCTACGCGACGAGACCAAAAAGGATGAACACCTCTCCAAGTTAATGGCCACAATTGCCCAAGGCTGGCCAGATGACAGAAAGCAGCTACCACAACCACTACGAGCATACTGGACCTACAGAGACGAGCTAACCACTGACAATGGCCTCATCTACAAAGGCGCACAAGTTATGATACCGCAGTCCATGCAAGCTGAAATGCTGCTGAAAATCCATGCAAACCACTTTGGTCCTGAGTCAAATGTACGCATGCCACGAGAATTACTATTCTGGCCCGGGATGAGACAAGCAGTTTTTGATATGTGCAACAACTGCAGTACCTGCGCACAGTATGGATCAAAGTCAACAAAAGAACCTATGAGATCACTCCCGATTCCAACACTACCATGGCAGATCATCAGCCAAGACATCTTCATGCACAGACAGAAAGCCTACCTTGTAACAGTGTGCCATTTTTCTGACTGGATCGAAGTGGATGAACTTGACGACACTTTGGCAACATCAGTCATCAACAAAACCAAAGCTCATTTTGCCAGGTTTGGCGTTCCACGTATCTGCCACACAGACAATGGACCACAATTCACCAGTAAGGATTACATGGACTTTGCCTCTCTGTACCGGTTCAAACATACCACCTCAAGTCCCTACCACTCCCAAGGTAACGGTCGAGCAGAGGCAGCAGTGAAAGTATCGGAGTCAATGCTAAAGAAATCAGATGACTTCCAAATCGCCTTGCTCAACTACAGAAACACACCACCAAAGGGCCACACCTACTCTCCGGCCCAACGCATGGTGAGCCGCCAGACACGCACAACGCTCCCAACACCTGACCACCTTCTCGAGCCCATGTTAATCAACCGTGACACTGTATCAGCAGAAATCAAAGCCAAACGCAACGCCAGTAAAGCTCACTATGACAAGACAGCGGGTCCAGAGCACAATATAATCAACATTGGTGAATTTGTGTATGCACGACCACCGACAAGCAAACCAGGCAACCCATGGGCATATGGCCGTGTCGCTGAAAAATGCCACTCAAGATCTTACACCATACAAATGCCCCACAGTACCATTTGACGAAATCGGATACACATCAGGCGTGCAGCACCTCCTCCTCCCCCAACACCACCCTGCACTCCACCTACACTCCTGCCTCGACCAGGACACAGTCTTGCACATCACTACAATCCTCTAGGATCAGAGCTGAACATGCTCACTAATCAGCCTAAACAGCAACCACCCCCCTCGTCAGACCCAAGTAACAGCGGCCCTGATCTCGACACCTCTTCCCCGCCACAACCACAAGAACCCAGCACACCAGACACGGGCCAAAGTGAGCCGCTTACCGACACACCCCTTGCTACAATCCAAGAACCGCCCAGGGATCACCAACCCGAAGTGAGAACACACACAAGACTCATCAAACCACCAACTAGGTTCAAAGACTTTGAACTCAAGTCATGCCTGCCATTAACGTTTGCGCTGCATAACAGCACAGTTGCTGAATCTTCCATGATAACAGTCAGAACAGAATCTTATATAAGGCTAACATTGCCTACTTTATTCTGTTTTATTTATTATTACTATTTTTTTTTTTTTCAAAGAAGGGGGATGTTGGCCTGTCACTTGTACCTAGGCCCTCCCTGAAGGAAACTACATCCGGGCTCCCCAGATCATGTTGTTGTTGTAACACGAAGTCCTCATGGTCAAGCTCAGGAATAAAGACTGTGTTCATTGAGCTCTCGATATTGTTTGAGTCGTCTGTACTGCCCGACATAAGCATAACACAAGTGAAATAAGCATAAATGCAAGCACAAGAAAAAAGGAACATGTTTCTTTTTCTTGTGCTTATGCTTGTACTTATTTCACTTGTGCTATGCTTATCTCACAAGTGTGAACCAGGCTTTAGTAGACATGCAAATCATGGATTTTGGTCTCACTTTGGGTGTTCAGGACGTATAGTATGACACTCCTAGTTTTAACCCTTAGGGTATCTTTCAGGCTTGCCTTACATCTGTGAAATAGACTTAATAAAGAGGAAGTTGTACCAAATTGCTGAAAGGATCCTATGGTATCATGCTGACAAAAACAAATTTTTGCATGTTTTCATTAATTTATGCAATTTACATTATAAATATCAAGTAACAAAAATGAATGATGGGTATTAGTCATTCACAATAAATTCAATTAAAATATTCAATTTAAACATGTGTTAACAAGTAATGGCCGGTATAGTAACTATACTGGGTGTTTGAACAATTCAGGAAGAAATAGAGTGAGTAATTCAAATTGTGAGCATGATCACTCTAGCTACAATCTCGTTCCCAGAGTCTTCGTTCCCCTTGACCAGCGGTTGGAAAATGAGAGCTCTAGGAGCAACCATTTCAGGCGTGTGCCATAGATGCAGACTGCGCAGTGAAACTGGATGGGCAGAATTCGGTTATTTCAAAACGGTTGCTCCCAGAGCTCTCGTTTTCCAGCCGCTGGTCAAGGGGAATGAGACTGCTCTAGCTATGAATTGTATAATGTCCAAACTAGACCCAGTTACTAATTAATCATGTACCAAACATAACAAAGTCTTGAAGAACTTCTTTTGAATGAGAAAGTGAGTGGGGAAACATTAGGAAGGAAGTCATTAAAGCACACATAATTGATAAGGCTGATGGGGTAATTGTCAAATTGGTCAATGTAAAAACACAGACTGGGGGTAAAATGCATACTGCAGACCAGGGGAAAAACACAGACTGCATTCAGATGCAGACTGGAAGTAAAATGCAGACAGCAGACTGCAGACTGCAGACTGCAGACTGCAGACTGCAGACTGCAGACTGCAGACTGCAGACTGCAGACTGCAGACTACAGACTACAGACTACAGACTACATACAGACAACAGACTACTGTAGACTACAGACTACAGACTACAGACTACAGACTTATTAAGGGTATGTTTACAAGGAGGGAGGGTTACCCTAGCAAGCGGGTTACCCTAGTACTCACACATTTCCTCTTTTTTTCTTTGTCATGTTTACAAGGCAGCTAGGGTTACCCGGGTAGGCGGGTTAACTTTTTCCCTTGTAAACACTCTGGGTAGGGTTAAACCACCTACTCGGGTTAACTTTTCAGTTGTTTCCAGACCCTTTGAGTGTAACTGCGCATTAAGTTGTCCCGGGTTGTAGGGTTACTCTACCTGTGAAATTTTGCTTGTAAACCTGGGCTATCTTTTGCCCTCCAGCTAGGGTTAACCCACTTACTAGGGTAACCCTCCCTCCTTGTAAACAGGCACCAAGTATATGTTGACAGTGCTATTTCCATGATCGAGTGCTAACCATATTAACAGGGTTTCTCATGCTAATCGGAGTGAAAATCTGCACACCAGTTAGCCTGAGAATCACTCCAGTTAGATTGAACATCACTCAGGTTAGCCTAAATAACGCTTCAGTTAGCCTGTTTACGGTTAGCTCTCAATGATGGAAATGGTAACATGATTCAGTTAAAGTCAGAGTCTGTTGTCTGCATTTTACCCCCGATCTACAGTCTGTATTTTGCTCTCAGCCGTCCGCATTTTACCAAAGTCCGCAGTCAGACTTTTACACAGACCGATGTCCAATTACAGAAATTATACTTTTGTTTAGGAATTTTCATTTATTGCTAGGAAAACTACTCCAAAGACCACCCATGGACCTCCGATAATTCCAAAGTTGACCCAAATTAAAGAAATGAAAAGACTGATTGAATTATGAGGTACATGTAATATTAATTATTTATCACATAGTCTACGTAGTGTTTTCCTAATTCATTACAAACTGTCATCAAAATAATTTCTGCAAATCTTAGTTTGCAAAACACAATCATGTGATATCAATTTTTTTTTTCATTCGATTGCTAATACACATGCATCAATTCCGCGAGGGATTACTTTAATAACTGTCTTCATAACAGCTCATAAAATGTACAAAAGTTAAGTATACAATAAATTGCAAAATGCTACTCTGCAAATGCGTAAAAGTAAGACTTGTAAGAGCTTGAATTTCAAAAACAGTTTCTAGGTCTAGAAATATAAAAACTTACCTCATACGCTCCCAGAATGGTACAACCTCAGCTTCAAAAGAAGTCGAAGAACTGTCAGCGAAGACGATAGACATTGGAAGTTCACTTTGGTTATTTCCATGGTGGTCTTCATGCGTTATCAACGGTGCATCATCCCTAGAAACTTCGTCTCCTCTTTGTATTATTTCAATGTCGGGACTAAGTGACCGTGGAGAGTAGAAAGTTGGACTCTCTGTTCCACTTATCGACTGGTAAGAACGACACGAGCTGTTTGGCGACGAGTCAGTGGCTGCGTGAAATCCCCGTGACGCCATCTTCTACTGTGTGAACGACTCTGTCTGAACTAGTAACGACTGCAAGAAAGTAAAGTATTGATTGCGTAAAATGGTTTCGAAATCTTGTGTCGCTCATTTCTTTGATTCAGCTTTTAATTTACGAAGCTCACAGCCTACCCGGAAACAGAGTCTCCGACGACGTGCAGCTGCCCGTGCAGCTCCGCGCAACTGGAATTTGCAGGGATCGGCCGCTATCATGTTTCTGGCTCAGATCAACCTCTGGGAATGAGATTGCGTGACATAAATGGCGTGATCTCAAAATAACATACGGCAATTTTGCTATTTTCTTTTGATAAATGAATTCTAAAGCTCGTCCATTACAATTCCTGCAGAACAAAACAGCAACAAAATGACTGTAAAGAAGAAAACAAGTTTTCACTCCAGCGGTCACGCTGTGCATAGCGTGAAATTTGCACAAAAGAACCCAGTTACCTAGCAACCACTATCCAATGAGGTGCAACCTTCATGTTTAATCGTTGGATTTGAAGAATAAATTACTCCGAGACCATCGCCAAATACTGATAAGTTTTCTGTTGAAAAGATCAGCATTGACAACAACACGGTACAAAAAGATCGTTTGTTCGTGCCTGAGAAAGTCTACTGATCACCGAAGGACTCATTTAATAGACATCGCTTCCTTTTCATCTCGAGTTAAAGGCCTTGGAAACCGATCCAGCTGTCCACTTAATTCCGGCTTCTTCTTCAAGTGAACAACAACAATGCCTGAAGAGAGAGAGATAACTTCTCCGGTAAAGAGCAACGTTAAAAATCCGCCCTGGGGAACGGAACCAGAAACTCCAGCCACAGGTAAGCGGTGATCTAACTAGTGCTGTCCTCATGGGCTGCAGTAACATTTCAAAACGTTTGCTCGCCGTCTTAATGTAAACGAGCGACTGATGGAAGTCTGTTGCAAGCGAGTGTAAATTGATCCATCTAATTATATCGATTGTTTGTTATTTACTTTTAGCGTCTGGGATAAGAAAGAAACAGTTTCCATGGACCACATATAGTAGAGATTATGTTGGAGCCACTGGAACTCCAGCATATCCTCAAAGGTAACTGGCAGGTTAAAATACTTTCGATGGACCGATCCCTTAAATACATCAACTCACTCACGATCAAACGTTCTGAGATGTTTTGGGACGTGCGTGATTGCAGCGCTTCCTTAAGTCGCAGTGAGAACAAGATAGCGGTAGTTTGTTTTTGTGGAACTGATTTTGGTCTTGAGGAGAAGAAAGAAACAAAAAAGGAATTTTGTTCACTAATTATGTTTGCCGAATTCCATGAAGCGCATAATCGCACAGTTGACAACTTTCATGATTGATCTGCGCTTAGGCGGCAAGAACGAGGACAAGAGGAGGCGAATTAAAATTAATGGTTCTCACTACAATCTTCTGCACCGCGGACCTGACGAGCAACCCTAATTCTTGATACTGCCATTACAAAACTTTTGCCGATTCTCGCTCGAAGAACTTTGAGGTACATGCCGCCACGCGCAACACGCGCTCGCCTCGCGCGCGTTCGAGGAGCGTTACCTATCCAGAATGGTCTATATGCGTTGGGCTATTCTTTCTTTTTAAATTTCACTGAAAGATTTTCATTTTTTTTTTTTAGAATGAGCACCGCTGAACATCTTCCATCCGGCTGGCCTTTCGAGTCAAGCCATTACATGTCCACCTTCAGAACTCCTCAGCTGAGATACTGTCGTCATAATGTACAACCTTCCTCAGTACATCGGAAAAACAATCCACACGCGGCATTAACCGACCCATGGCAGTATCCAGACAAGGTAATGTATCAGCATGTTACCGAAGTATCAGAGGGTCCAACACAGGCTTTTTCAATGCCGCATCCCTTCGCTATTTTGGCTCAATCCCGGTCAAGAGATTGTGATACTTGTATTCTCTTGTCCCGACCCATCCGCCCGCCTAGTTTTAGTCGCAGTTTTCTGCGTAACGCCCTTCATTTTTTAATTGATTTTCTAATTTTCATTCCGCATCCCGCTAAACCTATGTTGGTGCCTCAGGCTCTGGCTTTCCTCGGAGCTCATGAAAAAAGATCGGAAAAGGATGCTAAATTACTATTGTTTACTTCCGTTTATTGTGGATAGATCACTTTTCCGGCGATTTCTTTTTCATATGTCGTGTAATAATGCGGATAATCCAGCAACTCTTTAAGCACTGATATTCAAAATTATCCGCTCGTTTTTGCGACTAAAACGCCTTTTTAGACTCGTAAACGCGGGAAACTGGTTATAAATTTTGCGCAGGGAAAGCGGTCAATCGAAGGCAATAATTAAATTAAAGTGTAAAAGTATTTACATTATGTATTGACAAAAGCTTATCACCTTGTTCAAGGTAATAAGCTTCTGGTATTGACTATGACTGAATTGTTGTGGTAACTGACAATATAATTCATTTGCACTCTGCACTCAGTGACTCTCCTCGTGGCTTCACCATCCATGCGTGTGACCCAAACGTGTACCTACCCACAGGCGCCAATCAAACAATAACCTGTGAGGAAGCTCTCTTAAGGCAGGGCTACCAACACTTTTTCTACAACGGATATTTTGCTTTTCTTCAGGCTTACTTAGTGTGGAAGAACAATCCGTCCCTAAATCTCCCGCCCATCCGGGATTCACAGTCAGCACCTAACATTCTACAACACAACAAAAGCCGCTGGTTTTCAACGACTTACAACACCGTCTTCAACGCTAGACCGCTCGGTAGGTATGCAGCAGCTATGCTGCACAGCTGTAAAAATCCGTGAAATTCATGTATGTTCCGTGCAAACTAGTATGCCGAGCCTTCGCTACCTTTGACCAGCGTTCGGGATGCGAGCGACTCTGGAGAGTTCCGATTGAAAGTCTTCTAGTTGAATTGCGAATGGCCAGTGAAACACATCAAGCTCCATGGCCCACGGTTTTTTATTGCTAGTAAGGCCAATAAGATCGATCTAGACTGCGAACAGTCTCTCTCGGTTTGCTCGTTAATCCGTCGGAAAGAACGCAAAACAAGTGACCGTGCGAGCGTGATTAGTAGTGTGATATTCAAGCGGCGAAACCGCGAGCCGGGATGTCACGCTCGCATGCTCACGGTCGCTCACTCAGTGTTGTGTTCTTCTTTGCGTTCTTGAGCAAAAGAGGGACTGCTCACAGTCTAAAATCGATCCTCCAGCGGAACTCTCGAGAACTGCTGCTCTTTCATCAAGCATGCGCAGTAACATGAGGGCTTGAACGAAGACTTGAGCTACGAGCTAGATTGGTACATTGGTTAGAAAAAGGCGGGAGGTATATTCCAGGGTATACGTGAAGTTGAGTGATCCAAAAGATCTGCAAGTAGCGCAAGGTGTAAAATGTCATCTTGTTCTTTCAGAACTTCCGAACTACAAACCAAGGACCGCGTGGAAAACAGATCGCTTTAGACCGAACTCAAAAGGTAAGCGGGGCGTACAATTTTTGTAAAGAAGTAATTTCAGTTTCCACTAATTTATCGTGAAGCGGCTCAAAAATAAGAAGTAGTAACATTTCGATTCAGAGTCTTTGAGGAAAAAGTCAGGCAAAAAAGCTCTTTAGGCTTGTCTTTTTAACGACCGCACCAGTAACGTTTTTGAGTTGCTGGTGTTTGCGCAGGTTTTAAAAGAACTTAATAGTTTGTCATCTTGTTGTTTTTAGCTCAGACTCCCGCTCTTCATTGGCAGACCGAGTACTCTCACGACTACAAAGGAGCCCGGGGAAGACCATCTACAACTGAGCGGTGAGTAGAACCAAGCAGTCTAGTTTTTCACTGACTTCTAAGGTCTCTAAGAAGAAAGCGATTAATGTGATGATGAAATCAGAATCGCCTCATAAACTGGGTAGTGTAGAAAGAACCGAAAAAGAACTTAGAATCCTAATTTACTCTGACCAAGGGACAACCCTCAAAACGTCAAATAGTTCAATTTAATGTGGTGGTTAAAATTAAGAATCTAGACCAGGTTGTGAAAATTCCAGTTTTCAGTGTAACTTTGCGGTGAGGTTTTCTATTTACATTGTTTGTCCTTCAGGTTTTACTCTGAATAACCTCAAACTACACAAAACATAAGCAGTGAAAAACATTTTTATACAAGAAAAATGAACTCTTCGGTTGACTTTTAATCCTAGCTGGGCTCGCGTTAACTGGCTTCCGAACAACTCGGCCCGGTTCCTAAACCGGCGTTTCTCAAAGTCATTTTACCGGAATCATGTAATATCTGTTTCACAGTTCCATTAGTATTTTTTCTTCATATTTCAGGCCGTGGGATATGTCTTGGAGCAACTTAAACATGTGAATTATGCGCAAGAAACACCAAACTCCAGATGACTTCAATGTGACGTTTGAGAAAGGCTGAAAAAGTTTAGAAAGTCTATTGAATTTGTAAATCTAGAGTATGTTATTACTTTTGGTAGTGTATATGTATATATGTAATGTTATTTGGTGTTGTATATGTTATTTTAAGTAAATTTCAATAGCTTTGTAACTTGAAGAAAGAGCCATAGAATAGTGCTTTTTTAAGAAGCACGTCACGGACTTGGAGAAAGGGGACATTTTTTGTCTCAATTTTGTCTCATTTTTAACATAAGGCCTGCTAAATGTTTAAAGATCAGGTCTTGAATTTTCCAAAGTTGACAACGCCGTACATTTGCTCAAGTGTAACTCACCGACCTAACGCAGCAGTGACCACTCAGGTTTGCACAATACAGCCCGCTTTTTGCAAGCTTTCAGGAAATTATCATTTGTAATTATGAGTTTGTTAACTTAATTTGTAATTAAATTTTCTCAGGGCAGTTTAATAGGATGCAGTCAGCAGTTGCTGAACCATAGAATTTTTAGTTTGTAATGTCGAACAAATTTTTTCATAAATAAAACAGTTAAAGTAACAGCTCATCCACAGATTTCCCTGTAATCTAACGTTGTTCTTAATTAAGTTAGCCCTTCCCCCCTCCCTCCCCCAGCTTACCAATTGCTAGTGGCAAAAAGCGAAGACAGCTTGCATTTGGTGTCATGTGTGGGAAAATGTCAGAACAATGTTGAATGCGCTGAGCCTCATCATTGGTTTTGCCAACCTCGTTCCCAGGATCTCTCATCTTTATTCCCGCCCTTCTCCTCTCTCACTCCGGGAGGGCGGGAAGATAAGAAACCCTGGGAACGAAGTTGTGGTTTAGCGTCAGATTGAATTCATTACAACGGTTCATGTGTCTCATTAAAAGAAGTCACAGAGCTTGTGAACACTTTTCGTGAACCAATCGAAAGTGTCCGATAGCGTTGCCCCACCCTATCTTTATGACTCCAGCAAAGTGTACGCTTTGCTGGAGTCAGCTTACCGTCCCAAATGTTCAATGTTGTTTATCAACGTGCGAAGACTCTTCGAAGAAAGTGGCGATTCTACGATTCTTCTAATCGTGTTCTCATGGTTCGTTCCCTTTTCTTGGGCTCAATGAAGAACTACCCATGCCCTCGGCTCTTTTCTTTGTAGTTCTACTACAAAAAAAGACCCAGTTAAAGAAAAAAAAATATACTACCGATTAAAACACAAGGTATTTTAAGATTATGTACCGTTTTCAGATCTTGTAGCATGCAATTAAGAACCGTGCGATTAGATGTTGAGAAAACAAAGTGATTGTGAACCAAAGTTATATTGGTTGCTTATTGGAACAATAACCCCCCAGTGAGAACTAATGGCCTTGCTTTTAAAAATACTTGTATTCCAATGTGTTATAATCCAACATGATAACTAGTTTCATTTCGACAATCATGAAATGAGAATGTAGTAATAGAACCTCTATTTTTTTTTTCTCCCTAAGCTTTTGCGAAATCGCGGGATTGAGATTAATCAAAAAAGTTTTTGCTTTCACTCAGCTATGTTTTGAACTGAACGACAATGTTGATACTCAAGTCTTCCATGAAGAATAAACAATGGTACAAACTATAATAGGAAGAACCTTTTAAGCAGATTGTGCTTGTGTTGATAAATTGCTCAATCGAGCTTTAAAAAGAAACATCTCGGGATTTCTCGGACCAAGGATAAGGACTTTGTCATGGTCTGACACAGTTCTCTAATTTTTATTGTACGATCCTGCAGTGTTTATTATAGTTTCACACCTCCATAGCCCCATTATATCCATAGCCGCTCTATTTCCATTTTAAATTCCGTTTTATTTCCCTTAGGAATTACTTCAATGATGTAAATTGAAATCACAAATGATTCTTTTACTCCACGCACATAAACTAAACACATGTGTTGTTAGGCTAAATCCCGAGTGAAAGAAGTTCTTTTATCAGCAAAACAGGTGAAACAGCTACAGAGATGGGTACACGATAAGTGAACTACTTAGCTGACCCCAAGAATTTTATAACAAGAGAAGAAAAAGAAAGAAAACAAGATGCATAAAGTTCATACTTTGTCAACGAATTACGTTTTCAAAGGCCAGGTCGAAGGTAAATGACTAATTTCTCACTTAACGACAAGATCACGCGGGTTACTAAATCGATCGTCTTGTTTTAAGTACCCACGCACCACTTTAAATTTGTTATCGTCTCCCGGGTATTTTGGGGGACAAAACCAGGAATTTCCTTATAGCCACTTCAAAACATGATTTATTTTGACAACGGATCAATCGATCGCGGAGTAAAACCGGCTCGCTAAGTCTTTTGGAATTTTTCTTGTTTCTAAGGAAGGATTAAGCACTTGTTTTCCTCATCATGACTGCCTACAGGACCGTCTTGTTTGTCAGATCAGTCAAACATTAAATACAAAATTATCTTGGCAAATCGTGATACTTTGTCTGGAATTATTTATGGCTGGTACCAGAACAGAAAACATTCTCGAAACTTTTCTGCTTTAGTGAATATCGCATTAAGCAACCAGTTTATGCAATGGAATATAAGCCAAAAAAACTGATGCATAAAATTTCGCGCGGAGTCTTGTTCAGATCGTGGACGGAATTTTTCAAACTGTTGAGGTTTTTTGTGCATGTTACTCGTTCTTATAATTAATGTCTGCGTAAGTTTGAAGCATTCATCGTCTTAAACTGGTATTATATAACTAGCAAATCGATCTACTCACCGCATTCCCGTGCATTGCTAATTGAGAACTAACGAGCTAATATTGCTGATCAATATAATCTGCTTTGATGGCAACCACATTTCAATATTACCTTGTTCAAGTGCTTGTGGTTTTAAGCCGAATGAAGTCTTGTGACAATTTAATTCAGTTAAGATTTATTTCTGGCCACAGTGCAGCATGTAAGATATATAACCGTAGAGCATTATTATGAAAACATACTTTACGGGCAACTTGATTAATATCATTACTGTCAGTTCTAATTTTAACAAACTGCTGATTCATGATAGTAATGAAATCGACAGCCAATATCTTTCAGATACATTTCTTAGAACTTGTGGCGCACAAGCAACTTTCCAAAGACCACTTCAGTTTATAATACCAATATGGTATCAGTTTGTTATCATTGAAACGGGAGAGTTTTCTCTGCGAGCTTCAGTTTTGAATATAGCCCTGAAAATAACAGTAAAATGTTTCAAGAAAGGAATTTACTTCACGAGAATCCGTGGAACTTGCTTAACGGTAAGAAACTGCCCCATTTAGCAAAGTTAGCCTAGTAGAGCAGAAATCACGAATCATACATACGGGGAAAATTGGTAGCTGCTTGCAAGAAGCCACAAGACTTGTTTTATGTTGGGGCTTGCAGTCGAGTTACAATATCACTAAAGTAATAACCGGAGAACTACGCGCCAAAAATTTTGTGCGACGTATTTCTTGAAATTATAGATCAAAATATGTAATATCCCTTACACTATTAATTATTTTCAGACCTGACCCAAAAAGTGATACTCTATTTCGGACCGCTGAAATAAGTACAATTCTCTAACGCCATGACCTGAGTAGCTTTGAGTTGCGTAAGCATTTACGTTTGGCTAGAGATAGGTGCTCGATTTATTGCGGAAAATTTAGTTTCCTCTAGCCAGCGAGCTCAATTTCGGAACTGAGCTCTAAGAGCGTATTTCGCACCAGACTCAAACTGAAATAGTTCAAAAACTATACCCTTTAATTTAGTTTCATCGATAGCTATATAGCTTACATAAGCTCGGAGTACCCCTCCCCGGCATAGTCATATTTAATGTTATGACTGTTGTGCGCCGTTGAGCAATTACTTTTGGAACATGTGCATTTTAATGTAGATATTAAAATAAAACACTATTGCTTGACAATTAGGCAGTGAGCTCGAGGTTTCTAGGACGAAGGCACGAACCAACTATCAAAGTCGACTGAGACCGAGAGGAGTTTATAGATCTTTTTTTAAATTTTGAACTCCTGTTCACGAAAACGCAAAGTTGACGTCGTTTTCAAAGATTGTCGGACCACTTGTTGGTATGGCCCAACGGATAACGATTTGTCATGCTTAATTTGGCAGATTATTCTGAATCTAGGTTTTCTGCCGCGGTCTTTTTCAAAACTTCCACAAAACTTTCACCGTTTCAAACATTTGATGTCCCATGCTGCGGTTACGTTGTTATATAACGATTCTAGGTGAGTCAGGGGTGTTATGTTTCGTTGCATATATAAACAATAGCCTCCATTTGGCATTGAAAATATGCTTTATAGATATTTGTCCACGGACATTATCTGTTCCGAGAAGCGACCAGTTATCCAAGAGTGTAGCTTGAAGAAAACTATCAGCTTTGAGGAACAGATAATGTCCAAGGACACATATCCGCTAGGCATGTTTTCGCGCAAAATGGAGACCATTGTGTTCAGATTTTTCTTCAAATATTTTTCTCAGCGTGAGCAGTTTTGTAAATTGAGAATATCATTCGGATATTCTCCAGTTTTAGCTGGGGTATATTCCGAGTCACGTGACGCGTATAGATCAGCCGCGCACTAGCGAAAATATTGTATTGATTATAACTGTAGTTATGAATTCAGACGATATCATCAGTCTACTTTCTTACAGCGGCAAAAAGGATCATGACACTTCCTAGCGTTCCAGAGGAGAGAGAGAGGCATCACTCTGTTGCCACCATGACTAACATTCACGGACGAAAACAAATTCCTAAGAAGACAATGTCACTGTGGACGAGACGAAGTACACGGTGGACGCTTATAGCCGACAATGTGAAGGTATACTGTCTTTAATTATATCTTTTCTAAACGAGCTAACAAATGTTAAAGGAACTCATCGAGGGCAAGGAATGAATTAATAATATTCTACTACGGAATAAAGCAAAGAAATCCTTTATTTTTTCACCCCTTAGCCTCAATGCAATCTTCTTTCTTCTCTCCTCTTAGCTTTCGCTCGGTGCATGCTAGGAAAGCAGTTTTCATGCATCAAAGTTACCCTCGTAATTGCGAGCTTAGACTAAGTACGTTTAAAGCTCTGTTAAGCTCCTGCAAAGGTAATCATATTTAATTATAAGACTAGAGAATAGATGTGGGTTATCTATCTTTTAAACACATCTCACTCAAAATCTTACTATACAAAGTAACCGAAACATTTGTGGTTGAATGGATATTTCTAAACTCATTGTCTAATCGTCATAATTGTCTTTGAGGATTGTCTTTGGAGGGCACGGAGGTGGCGAGACATGGGGACGTTTTGGAGGGAAGGAGAAGTGTCATTAAGAGAGTAGTCCTAACAAAGAGGGGTGTGAGACTTGAATTGTGCTTTTTCGATAATCAGAAATTAACCGATCTCGTCGAGAACCTTTTGGTCTAAAGCAAGTGATGAAGGAAGTTATACCGATTCCAACACACTTAGAGATAAAGACAATGAGTTATGTTTATGTTGTTGTTGAGTTTGAGGAACAAAATAAATAAAGACATTTTACTTTTCGTCTCTGAATTAAGACCCAGTTTTTCCTTACAGCATACTGCTATTTGCCCTCTGATAGAGATTACCGAGTATGAAATGGTTTTTCATGAAAGCTCGTCAGTGAGAGAAAATTTCCATTTGTTATAATTAGTGGTGTGTTGTTGTTGGCACAATGCATTTTCTTTGAAGTCTCTTGCCATTTCGATAGCCAATCAATGCTCTCGTCCACTCTAAAGAGCTCAACTTTAGAGTAGTCGAATCGAAATTACTTAAGGTCTAGATTTGTATTCAAGTATTTTGTGTTAGTTCTTAAGAATAACCTTGGGTTTTATATACTGCAAAAATTACCTCCATTAAATAAGATGCCCAAATTAATATTTAAGAAACAATCGAGGAAATAATTAGACTCAATTGTGGTGGACAACCTAAATGCAGAAAAAATAAAGTATGGAAGGAAATTCCGTCAAGTACAAGCAGATAAGTTGAACCGAAGGTTTCCTCTTTGCACAAAATGAAGAATCCGTATTTTTCCTTGTTTTCCTGTTTTTCGCTTTCGAGTGTTATTGCATTTTATTTCACTTCATGATAAGCCAGTAGATGACTCTATACAGGCATAGCGGCTTATTTAATAGGCAGGGATTAGATACGGTTTATGAAGACTACTTTGTTTTGTTGTTGAGCTCGCCGCTGTTGACAACACGTCAGTTCATTGACACACAGAGAACAAACAAAAACGTAGGGCGCTCGCGGCCGATCATTTGGCAATACAGCTGTATTTCTCGCAGTTTCATGATGTTTATGTTAAGAAAGAGAAAGTATACCCTGTCGCAAACTCTGTTGGATGGTAGGCAGGTTAGTGAAATCTCTTCTACGGTTAATAAGTATGACATAAAATCATCGGGTAATACAACTGTTGTATTGCACATTAGAATGGTTAGACAACGAACAAATTCCGACAAGGAAATTCAAAGTTTATATGAATAACGCTACACTACTTTACTCACAAAGTTTTCATTTTGAATTTCTCAGTGTCACTTAAGAAATCCGCAGCTGTAGCAAAGAGAGACTGCTCATATCCTACGAGTCAGTAGGAAACACGTTTTGCCAATGTCTCGACAATCTTCAAACATTACTTAAATATGTCGACTTCAACACAGGTATATACTTCTCTTTGATTAGTTTCATTTTACTGAGGTTGTTACGTTTTGAAAACTTCATAAAAGCAATTCTGGAACGGGTAATTGAAAGAAACACGACATACGGTTAAAAGGCACTATAAAACGCGTTGCCAACATCACTGCTAATATATAAACAAACATGGTTTCGTTAATATTCACATTTTAGTTTAACCTGTCGCGTTTATGTCAGTTACTGAATGTTTTTAAGTCGTCAGAGCGCCAAGTTTATTAAATTTTCATTTATTTAACGCGTGATGCTGTCACGATTTGCTTTAAGACTGAATTTCCAGTTTTTAACCATAAACATGATCGATCAGGCCGTTATATCACTGTATCTATTTCACAATTAGGTTATGATCTCGATATTTTTATAGAGTACTTGTTGCATTCTCTAACATGGTCAAAAGTAATGAAAATGATAGAGGAAAAAGAAAAAGAATTATTAAGGATAAAATCCTGTTATCTTCAACTTCATCAATTATCGTTTTTAAAAGTTCCAGTTAAGAGTTAATTAGAATGAGAAGATGTAATTTTCCAGTTAACAACTAGTCTGTAAGATGGTGTAATGCGCATGTCAGTACAGCTTTGCTTCAGACAACCAAAAACAATGAAACAATTACCCAATGCAAATTGACGTCAGTTTTTCAGGCGTCTCTGTCTGGACCGCAGACTAGTTTGACGATATTGTGACGAAATTCATTGTTAATAACAGGACATGAAAAACTGAAGTCAATTTGTTTTTTACAATAACAAATTGTGAAATTGTCCGCTCTCGCTCGTTGACGCATCGAATAAATTATAAATTCATGTGTCTGTCCACTTATTGACAATGAAAATTAGCAAATGAAAGCGCGAGAATTTCTGCAGTTATCGTTAAATTCAAGTCTTATCAATAAGACTGAAATCACATGTATAATCGACCCTCGAGCGGAGTATAGTTCTAATGACTACGTCTTAGTGGAGACAGGCGAGCAAAAAAAGCTATAACCAACAGAAATATAAAAGTGGCAACAGAAAAATTGATAGAGAGTCCTTCAAAACTGGAAGGAATCGTCACCATTTTTAGTACAGAATGTTTTACTTGAGCTAGCGGCTGTGAAAGATTGATTGCCACTTTGGTTTTAGATAATACGATATTTTCAGACAGACGGGTTTTTTCCTGTTCTTCATCATCACTCAAGAAATTTCAAAAGCTTAAAATTCTCTATATCGAACTCGAGCAGCCAGAAAACAGTAATCAAGATTTCACGTTTGAAACCTATTTTTATAACTATATTATACACATTGGTTCATACTAAAAGCATCTGTTTTTTCAAAAAATAGTCTAGCTCACTCTTTTCCAAGAGACGATGTCTCTTGTCTTTAAAGGACCTTTGTTCCGATGTGTGAAAAAAGAAAAAAAACAATTGTGCGTTTAAGATCCATATTAATCTTGTTAACAGATTCTCTTTTTCACTTCTATGACAAATTTTTCTTCATCTGGCAAACAATTACACGATTACACCGTGCCGAAGAGCGTCCCTTCGGATTTTGTTTTTGTTTGTGTGACGCAAAAAGACATTCGCAAAACCTTGTTGCTATCCTTTTAACAGACGCAGAGGATGCTGGGTATCGTCTGTTCATCTTGAAGCTTTAGCCTGATCGTGTCCAGCTAATAATCCTGCCACAAAATGTCCAGTCGCAGGGCAAATCGAGAGCGCGGATTGAATTGTTGTTTTATTGAAACTTGCAGCTGCTTGCACGCGCTTATCAATTCAATGAAAAATTGCTTTAAAATGCATTATGTAGCTTGGAGCGTTGTTATGACTCGTTAATCTACTGCTTCAGAGCCAGCGACTGTAACTCGCTCCCAGAGGTAGTTGGCAACTCTAAAATTCTGATCTCACTCCTCATCGAGTATGCCTTGAAATTTTTTTATAACATTAGGTATTTTACATTACAATACATGGAGTGAAATGGATGTACTGTAATATAAACTGCCTAAAATGTTTACCTAAATTGTCGTGTGAAAACAATATATAATGAAACAAAAGTCCACAAAAAACAGAGTACGCCTAGACCAAACAAAAGCTCAATTAAATTTGAAAACCCCCTTAACCCCACAACGTCGTTAATACGATCAACGACTGGGAACCTATTGGATTCCTCTCCTTTTAAAGTTCTTGATACATTTATCTGGGTAACATAATCACGACCCCTCCACATAACTGACCAGGTAAATGGCAAAACGAAAATAGAAATTATGTAAAAACTGTTATATGTTTAGAAGTGTATCCGTTGTGTTTATTTTTGCGCGAGCAGGAGTTGCTGGATAGACAGAGTTAAATTATACCTGTCATGATATGTCATTTTAAATTAAAATCCATCAATTATGATAAGTCACAAATAATGTTAAGGTGGGTCTCTAAGGAATTTCTGAAGCACTAGAGTAAATGTCGCTGCTTGTAGCTAGTATCAAAGGGATTAGAATTGTAATCTGAACCTACCCTGTTAATACTGGGCCTGACCTAAAAGTGGACGTTTCAACTGGGCTCCATGTCATTGTATTAACTGAGATTCTTTATCTTCGACAGTCGAACCCAGTGTTTTCCACGGACAGCAAGACTCCGCGGCGCCTTCAGCGCCAAGTATCTTTCTCCGGAGTCGCCAGCAAATTGATGGATGCCAAGAGCGAGTCTTCCAGGAAGTTAAGCCGAGAAATCAACAAAATGGCCAGAGTACAGGAAGAGAAGGAACGCCAGCAAATGAGAGAGAAAGAAGTGGCGAAAGAGAAGGAGAAGAAGAAGAAAGAGGAGGAGTTTGATCGGTCCGTTATTACCCGTAAGCTGTCAATCTTCGGCTCGTATCGTAGAATGTCGTTCCGCATAAAAGACACAATGTCGGAGGAGGTGAGTAATGGCTGAGCAGCGCGCACCGCCCCCCCCCCCCCCCCCATCAACCTGTCTCGCTTAGGGAGGGCCGCAAGATGAGAAACCCCAGGAACGGGGTTGTGCCCCCTTCCCCTCTGCTAGCTCTATACTTAATTAGGTATCAAAGTACTCCGCCCTCAAGTAGGGGTTCTACCATTATGGGCCAATTTCCCTTGTCTACATTTTGCGATGTAGTCATTTACAGAGTGCTCGTTTGTTCTTTAGTTACTGAATATTTTTTCACGTTAATGAGCAGGTTAGTATTGGAAGTTAAATAGTACGTAACAAAGTCATGCAAAAATATACAAATAGTGATATGTCTAGACCACATTTAATTACGCTATTACGAACGTACGAAGGTACGTCATTTCCCGCAATGATGAGTCATCCTTTATTACGTGAACGGAAACGTGACCTGGGGTAATTGAAGGGATAATTGAAGTTCTTGCGGAACTCGTCGCCTACAAACTGTTTTGAAGCCCACTCAACTGGTCTGGAAACAATTTTACATGTTTAGCAGATTCGACTTATAGCTAGCACTATCATTTCGAATTGCGACTACTCGCATGTCACCGATCTTCAATTGCCTCTATTGACACTGTGACGTAGCAGCTCGCCCGCGCAAACACGCAGACTAACTTATCTCCAGGGCTTTCTCGATGTCGTTTTCCAAGACGGCAACTGGTCTAAAGTGAAAAAAAAGTCCCTCTTACGTTAAAAATAGATGTGCAGCGTGGAGTTTACGGAAAGAATGATGAGGTAAGATCTTCTGTGGTTTACAGTATTTTTTTTTGTGATATTAAATTACGAGCTTTTAAAATGCGAAAAGAGATATATGATGAAAAAGTTAACCCCAGCGGCGTCATGGCAGTCCAATTTCACAGCTCAATGCTCGAATTTAATTATAGGTCAGAACATAAAGAAGGAACCCCGCGTAGGAAATCGAGGGGTTCATTTTAAGTGCCCTTCAAAACAATGGTGTCACTTGTTACCACCTTTTGGAACAATGAAGCTAAGAGCTGTAGATTCAGCAAGTCAAATATCAAAAATATCGGACCATCAGGGTAATATATATCCTATAACAAATTCCTCAGTCTGATATCGGGTGTTGCGCAAGTGATATCTTTCTTCACGCTTTAAGTGCCTCGTCAGTTTTGAATAAATAAATAAGCCAAAACAAGAAACATAACATTTTTCAATGGCCCAAATAACATAAACAGGTCATCGAGGTACGCATTTAGGGCGACTTGAGACCAAACGTCAAGGACAGCTTACTAAATGTATAATAAAGCGGGGAAAAAAAAAATAAATGAAACTATTTTTTTTTGCGGTAGAGCAAACAAATTTCCATACCGTTATGACGAAAACAAATAACTCACACCCGATCCCATGTCAGTTATTAATTATCGGCTCTAGATCACTAAGAACCGTAATTTAGATGCCATTAATGTATCCTATTGACCTGAAAACGCCAATCTTTTGGTTATATTTAGAAACAATTTCCTTAGAAAGCTTGACATCTGTGGTGAAATATGTTGGTTTGTTTGTTTAAGAAGGTCCGATCCTTTGTTTAAAAGGTTATGGACAGTGCATTTTGATGCAAACGAGTCCTGCAGTTCTGATTGTATTTACACGGTTGATCTCGTGAATTTACATTAGGTTAAATTCCACGGCAAAGATAAGTCTAGTAAGACTGGTAAGTCGCCATGGTGGAGTTTTCCGTTGACTTTGCGGTTGTCTTCTTTTAACGATTTGGTTAACTGAGGTTAATTCGGAAGCCAATTTAAAGCCTCGTAAATTGTCAGTTCATAAGTACAGACCTAGCGGATGCTATTTTCTACGCGAACATAAAATATTGCCACGCAACACGAAGTTGACGAGTGGAAAGTGGTTAATTGATTGGTGTTCTGCTGGCAACAGTCGTAATATGGGAGACTGAATCCCCTGCAAAGACTGTGGAAGAGTGAAAACGCAAAGGTTTCGAACAAAATATGGGGCTGTGTAGAATACAGAGATTTGCAATTTGACTGACGACCCACAGATCCATACTGACAACACGATACAGCTACCGACGAATGGCGAACATGTTGGGCAGTAAAGCAACGGACAGCAGACTGATCAAGGAGTGTTGGAATGTGACATATCCCAGAGCATCTTACATTAGAAGCCAGTCTGAAAAGCCTAATCCCTCTAACCTCCAAGAGTCTCCATATGAAGACAGCAAACGGTCTCATGCCGTGATTCAACTTCCCAAAAACTCAAATGGGCCTCTAACTCAAAAAGACGGAGAGTCAAGTCAAAAGGCAAATTTAATTAACTTTCCTCGCAATTTTTCTGAACTTCAAAATCTTCCAGTACTCGGTGACGACGTCGAACAAGGAAATTTAAAGCTTAGAAAAACAATTTCTTCTGAATCGGTTGGACTTGAAAAGCTGGTTGCTGTAAACATCGGGTCACAGAAAACCCCACCGAAGACCAAACAAGAGCAAAAATGGCTCCCTAATCAAAGTTTAAAGAAGGGGAAAGCGATGCCAAGACGTGCCTCTCTTCCAGCGAGTTACTTGGAAAATTTTCTCTCGGTTAACAATATAAGGAAACGAGCTTTAAGTAATGCTTCAGCCGACTCGGCTGAAGATGGTGCAGTGCCCATGAACGGCGATGGCAGACTTCCTTCGCAAAATTCAACACGTAAAGCAAAAAACGCTTGTCGAAGGAAAGCCAGACGTAATTCGAACGAAGATAATGTAGTTTCAGGCACTGAAGTAACTGAAACAGTATTACCCGCAATTGAGGTACACGAGTCGGTTGAAAAAGAGAGTACAATAGAAGACGACGGATCTCCAAAGCCGATGGTAAGTTATATTTCGTGACACTTATTTTCAGTTACGGTCCACTGTGTACATTCAAAATCGCGTGTCGGCCATTCGAACGATGTCCATTATTCCTGCAGTGATTGAGGACGTCGATTCACGCATTGTTGCAAGCAAAATTACTCTCTTGGATTCGTCGGTGTGCACTGATTGTCAGTTACCGTTCCTATTTTAATCTGCCATCTCAGTCAATTGCATTGCAAACGGTTTGGATACCTTCTGTCTGTGCTAAAGACAGCTGACGAAATCGGACAATGAATATGTGCGACCACAAATATTTCGTTTGCAAAGGTTCTAGAAAGAACCTCTTCTAGGCTTTCTGAGCTATAGCTTTACTTAAGGAAACTTTGATATGTAATATTATTAAATTTGTAAATTGCGCTTGATGGCAGTTTCTTTTACCTTTTCATTCAGATTGATAAGAAAGAACTGTTCTGTCTCGTCAAATAATTAAATCGTTAGTTAATTCTTTATCAGAATGTTTGCAAACGTAATCCACTGCAAAGCAAAGGGCTTCGCTTCAATAGCAAGGACGGGAAAAAGCTATTTTCTGGTGTCTGAGGCACTGTCAGATCGGCGGAAACACTGTAATAAAAGCAACATTTACTTGCATTTTTAGAAAAAACAATTTCCCTGTTTCGATCGAGTCATAGACAGTGAAGGTAAAAAAACGTTATATATAGAAACGGTATATATAGAATATAAAAACGTATATATAGAATCACGAATGGAAGGTTGAGAGTACGAGTAACGAAGCTCTGGGAGGCGAGTATTTTCACAGTTTAAGTTTTTCTCTAACCCGACACAAACTTGAAGAAAAGGTTTCTATTTCTTTTAGAAACCCTGCGTGACTAAAGAAGAAAACCCACTGATTTATTGATATTATCAAATGTAAATTTCCTCTACTGTTCGCTCTAGCAATGATTTAACAAAAGCCTCCAAGCCGAGATTCTTGTCAACTTTTCTTCATAACTCCTGTCTCTTTTCTTACAGCCGATTGAGAGATTTCGCAAGATCGTTCAACTGCTGTGTTTTCTGTTGAAAATGAAGACTTCTATGGACAGGTATGAAAAATGCAAGTAAAATGCAAAATGTCATCTTAATATAAACTTTCTTGCGTGGGTAGGCCCGCACATTTGTAACAGAAATTTAATTAATGGCCAAAAACAGGTGAAACCATACCACTTGAGAACACTCGATCATGATCAAAATGTTCCCTCACTAAAATAAAGAAATTAAAAGGTCTTCCTCACTGCCGACTATATAGCTATTTTCAGTCCTCCCCCGATACGAAGTTTTGCGTAGGTGCTAGTAAAAGATTTTTTTTACTGCCCATTGCCCACGCGTCTGTGTAATGAGGCCTCTCGCCCAGCTCTGACGTTTTTCAATGAAAGATAGGGTTCCCGGATAATAACCAAAGCAAACGGGCGCAATGCTGAATTGTTCAGGCTCTTCACTACTACAATAGGTTAATGATCAAGTTTAAATCGAGTTTAAAGCGAATTTATACACATGCATTATAAACTTCTTTTTCGGAATTTTCAATGAACCCTACCGAGCGTAGGGCTAAAACAAGATCCTATGCCCTCAATTAAGTTCTTAAAGTTAGGACTCGTCATCATTAGTCATCCTAACGGCTTCCTAATAGGTTCCGGTCATTTGTCAAGCAATGTCAAACGTTATTCATGATAATAATTGTTCGGTCTCCTATTAGTAACTTTGTGCAATTTTGTGCGAAATCATTTAAGCTTATAGAGCGTTTTCACTGTCACGCAATAAAAAATAAAATTAAAAACCATTCAGTGGATAAAGTCAAGATATTGTGTTATTACAGAGAATAAATAAAGAAGACAGTTCTCCAAGTTTAAGGTGTGTGCGTTGTCCCAAAGTTGAGATATTCGTCGAAATGTTCCGCGAAAACATTTACAGAGCCTAGCATGGAGCCGCCATGTTAGTGTTCCACTGTGGTACATTAATATGGCTGCCCGAAAATAGTGTTTACATCTGGAACTTACTTTGGCTATCTAGGACACTGATTAACTGCACTGCACCAACAAACATTTAAATCAGCACTTTTCCAAATACTTTAACGTCTTAAATGGCTAAAAATCACGACAAAAATACATATTTTTCGACAAACGCGATCGTAGCTTTATCTCAAGCACCGTCATAACTCTGAAATTCAAAATGCGTTGGCTTCCAAACGATGAACGCTATTGAGCTGAAAAGTTGTCAACAGATGTAAAATTAGTCCCTCTAATGCCTGATGAGGATAAAAACTTTGGTGGCTCTTTAGTTTTGGATTTAAGAATTTGATGACGTCACGTGAAAACGCTCTATTACATGAAAACTTTCAATGTATGACACTATCTCCTGAAAGAGTATATGTCAACTAAATCCTTTGGTTTTCGAATTTCTCGGGTGGACTTGCTCGATTTCAGTTGTCTCAGTAGTACCACAAGGTGCACGCATGCGCACAGCGTATTCTTAGTAAGAATTATCATTTAATGTTTTGTAATTAGTTTGTTTTAGTTAGAAACACGACACCGCCTCGCTAGTCTGCTCTGACTGAACGCAGCATTGTCGGCTAGTGGTGATATGAAGTTTTTATTCCGTCATGTAGGAAATACCGCTCTCAGAACGCATCAAATGTATTTGCCGACCTTGACGAAGAAGCTGTTACCGGGGTGGACGTTGACGGAATGGTGTTCGATCCTAACCACTTTAAAGCAGTACGCGAGGCAAGTCTCAGTTGAACGTTTTAGCAAGCCTTATTTGAGCGCCAAAAATACCTTCTAGTATTACAATACAATGCTTTTGAGTCTTTCCTTGGAAATACGCTATTGTTTATTTCATTTTTTAGAGATCGTTTTACTTTATGTTAGAACAGGTACAACTCAGCCAAGAAGCTATTCATATCCTTTCTTTGAGTCCCGGATCAAGAACGGAAGAGCAGCTTCAAACTGTAAGCAGATTGATCGACGAATGGCGGTTAGGGCCTCTGCAGACTCGACACTTATTAGTTGTCGACAACTATTTGTTATCGACAACTTAAAAACGTAGTGTGTGGAAAGAGTTTGTCGACAACTAATCGACAACTACGTTTTGACCGTTTTTTGCCGTGTGTGGGATTCATTGGTTTAGTTGTCGACAACTATCGAAACGTGACATACAGTTGAGCAGGCTTAGTGAATCCTAGTTCCTAAGCTCTCGCTGGACTGATTTAGGCATCTAATGTGTGGAATGCTCGCATCGGACACAATTAGTTGTCGATAACAAATAATTGTCGACAACTAAGCGTTTAGTCTGTGGAGGCCCTTAGATCGTACCTGCCATTTAACATGAACACAGTTTTAAAACTGTATACATGTCTGTGTGATATCCTCAAAGGAAATATTTTCCACTCCAAAACGGTTTCCTGAGAGATTTTGATTTAGCTATAGCCGTTTCTTTGCGGACAATTGGCTTGGCAAGGAACAACAAGTAACATATTCAAATTAGTTAAGTATCCGCGTCATGTCCAGTATTAACTTTTCTAATCTTCTCATTTGGGTTAGTGGTTGGTATCGTCGAAGTAGCAAGCTTGACAACTAAACGAGATTGATGTAATTAAAACTAGCTGACGAACTACTTTTTGGCAGGGCTCTTAAGGGCTCATTAACCGATCTTTTCGAGCCGTTGCTAAGGAAAATTTATTCTCATATAACCTCATCATTTTTTAGTTAGTTCAGAGTTATTTCATGTGTTTTAGCTTTTTCATGATCAGTAACACTAGTGATGACGCCATCAGGCCACGCCCATGGTCATGTGACTAATACAGAAAAAAATGCAAAGGCTCCCAGGCAAATTACTTTATCGGGATTTTTTTCATTGATTTAATATTTTAATTCAAACCTTCATTACGCTATGCCTCGATTTTGTTTCATTTCTACAAGGTCAGATTTTGAGGGCATTTCAAAATATTGAAAAATTCGTAATTTTCTGAAAAAAGCATGATCTGGAAAAGGGAATACATAGCTATGTTTCCAACATTGGCTTAAATCGAAATTCGTCGGAAAAGGCTCGATTTAATGAAAAACCGCGTTTCCATTAGCATTTAAAGAAACCGGAAGTGCGCCCGATATCTATTGGAAGTTACCCTATCAGCGCGTGCGCAATTTACACTAGCAGCGCACTTTGGTAAGATCAAACAGAGCCACACGGAGTTAGTTTTTCTCTTTCTATGCTCTTGTTTTTCTGTCTTTCTCTTATTTTGTCTTTGCTTGTACTTTTTTTTTTTATACAAAAGCAAACAATTGTCAAATACTTGTGAAATGTTCGTGGCTAGTCTGACGCGGCGTTTCGTCTCGGCCAAGAGACTCTTCAGAGACCTTTAGAGTTCAAAGGCAAACTCGTTGAGCATCACGCCCAAAGTCCCGTTCGCAAATTCTTGATGTTGACAGTCTGGCCCTCTATCGCAGAAGGATTCCCAACCGTACGTTCACGAGTATTTCACAAGTATTTGGCAATTGTTTGCTTTTTTTTTTTACGTTGCATTTTGTGAAACACAAAGAAAGACATCTAAAATGTAAGCGAATTTGCAAGCTTTTGAGTTGTTATTATTTTCCGCGCTCAGGCTGACGTAAGTAACCCGAAATGAAATTTCACCTCCTAGCAACACGCGCGAGCGCGCGCATGAATCGGAATCACCTTAAAATTAAAGGAAGCAGAAAATAATAGTTTACTAAGATAGAAAAGCACTCAAGAGAAACTTATAAACCATAAAGGAATAAGGATGGTTAAGGATAGAGAAGATTAATACGGATTGTAAAAGACGAACTTGACTGAAACATGTAGGCTAAAATTTTTAAGATGCACAAATCTTAACGTAGCTCCTAAATGTGAAGTATGAAACCATTCTGCAAAGTCTTACCTGCTCTGTTAATGTGACTTGGTTCACTCGCGTTTGTATGTAAACTGTATTTTACTCGACGAAAGTAACCTTTTGCATTCGTTCCCAGGCCTTAGTCGCGCTAAAGACCAGCGTTGCTGCTTTTGGCGAGTATCCGCTGAAGATGCAGAGGCGGCTTGTGTCTGGCGGCTGGTATGAAAGGTGAGAAGTAACCTGCAGTTCCTCCGTCAATCAATGTTAAAGACACGCTAGACGTACTTTGTTCATGTGATTGTGTGAAAGCTGAAGTAGAGCATTTCCCAAATCTTTAGAAGTACCTTGTACGTCTTTGGAAGTATCTCAGTTGTTTCTGTTGTCGTTATTGTTGTTTTTATACAATGCCTTCTCCTAACAATTGAAATTGGGGCGGAGAATGGGGGTTGACTGGACAATATAGATATATTGATGGAAATAAGCTAATAGTGCTTAAGAGTGACTTCCTGTAAATACTATGGATAGGTGTGCAAAATGCAAAAATCGAATTCCCTCAAACTTTTTCACAAGAAAGCCCTCTGTAAACTATTTAAGAAAATACAACTTTTAGTTCGTTTGGATTTATATTTTTCAAGTAAAGCGATTTTTTGATTTTCACCTTTGGAGAAGCCCTCGAACTACTGAAAAATGTGCTTCGTATTTGCGACTCGTGTAAGAAAATTAAAGCAAATATCAAAACTATTTCGATATTACACAATTCAGTGACCCTTCCTTTACAAAGTGCCGTTATTAAAATTGGACAAGATTCAAACCTGAATTTTTAAAAAATTTTCAAATTTACCCTCCTAAACAGCATTATCAGAAAGCTCGATTTTGGCCAATTTCAACAGCGAAACTCCCTACCTGGTACATGGATTCCGCTGTAAAGATGGTATTCTATAGAAAGAGTAAGGCTTCCTCTATCGTTCTGTGAAATAAAATTTTTGGGCAACTCAAACTACGAATTTAGACAACCGAAAATATTTACGGTACTCGCTTGAAGTTTATGACCTTTGAACTTACAGTTATCTTCATGAATACAAGAGATAACCTAAACAACAGGTGGAATTTTAGCCTGAATGCGACCCTTTCTCCCATTTAAATGATTTATAGTTATTTTTTATCTTCTGTGGGCAATTTTATCGAAAGTAATATTTTTTTTACGCTGAAAAGGAGTGCTAACTTGTTTATGAGTACGTGCGCATTTGTTTACTGAAGCGGAAATTTGTGAATATTAAATTTATTCTAAGTTCTATTTCGTGTGCTGCAAGGCGTTTCGTGTTCTCATTAAAACAAAATGGTATTGCCAAGTAGAAGGTTTTCTTCTCAGATTTTAAAACAACATATAGTTTTTGACTTACCGTTCACATGCATGGCTTGATTTACTCAGCAGCGTTACACCGGTTGTGATAGCAGTGAGATGGCGTGATGATAATTGACAAGTCACTTTTCGCGAATCGAATTCATCAAAAAATATGTTTCTATAATAGCTTTCTTTGAGACTACTTGATAAAGACTCTTGTGAAATAAGTCTACAAATTTTGAAACTCTCATTGCTGTGAAATAAAAAACCTGGATCTATTTTTATGCCGCGGTCGCGTGATCCTCGAGTGTGGTGTCACATAACAATAACAACTAAAACATGGCCACCTGCGCGCAGTTATCCGCAAATCGTTGGTGGCACGTGCGGTCCTAGTGTTACGAATCCCGCACATGGTCAATGTGTTTTAATTCGAAAATGTGATAAAGGCATTCGAGGTCATTTGAAGGCTATTGGTGTGAGCGATTCTTCTCTGGACGAAGTAAGGCTACTGTTGGCTAGAGCAGGTCAGTGTATTCGTAATTCAATTTTATCTTTGGATCGAAAATATTGTGGAAGATTATCACGAAAATACTGAATGCCACTGTAACAGACAATCACCATGAGGCCCAGTAAGGCGTGATTTCATGATACGCGAAATCAAAATCTAATGGCACTCTTTCAATGTAGCTGACCGTGCAAAAGCGTAATAGTCTCTTAAGTTATATTACGGCCCGGCTATTTACAAGTTTCTCCCACGAAAATGCGGCAGCTGAGTGTAGCCATGCTCCGTTCGATTTGTGAACATCTTGATATTGACGTGGGAAACATCAAAGGACGGCGGAAAGCTCCCTACTTGTCCTTACTTGGAGAGTCTCTCGAGTCATGCGATTGTCACCATAGTCCCTGCTTATGACTGGCCACCATTATTATTGTGACTTATTGACCCGGGAGTACCATTTATTTATAAATTTGAGGAGTGGTTCTAAAGATATTATCCCAATACAGTTTTAGCCTCCCCTAAGAACGCGTCAGAAGCCTCGTTTTTACGTTTTCGTTTGTCTGAGCTGGTAACAAAGTGACCATAACTTTGAATCAAGCTTATACCATTTTGCTTTAAGACAGTCGACCTGATCGTTAACAGTGCAAGATCATTTACTGTTGCGAAAAAATCTCTTGAATTTTGCGGCAGCCGTTTGTGACTCGCTTTCTTAATATAGTGATGTTTACAGTCGTTCAAGAGAATCCTAGCAACAATAAGGACTTAGAAGATATACACGTGCTACATGAAGGTCAGGTGGTATTTTTTGGAAAGTAATCCTCCAGTCCAATCCTCCTTACCGGCATCCAGGTGTCTCGCAATCATGTTCTTAGGCAATTTTGGCCTGTGATAACGCTCAGTAGTATAATTAAATCTCCGGTACGTTAAACTTTCTTTCTGATTCTCTGCTTTGGTTTTGATTCACAAGAGATATTAACATTTCGGAAAAACACCAAACAGATTTCGAGTCGCATGTAAGCCCGACCAGGGGAGAGGGGGGAGGGGGCGTGCAAAAATAAAAAATGACCTCGAATATCTTTGCCACATTATCCAATTTTAACAAATTGAACATGTGCGGGATTCGAAACCCTAGGACCGCACGTGACGCACATGCCACCAACGATTTGAGAATAACTGCAGGTGGCCATTTTTTAGTTGTTATTGTCATGTGATACCACACTCGAGGATCACACGCGGCATAAAAATAGTAGATCCAGGTTCTTCATTTCACCGTAATAAGAGTTTCAAAATTTTGAAGACTTATTTCACAAGAGTCTTTATCAAGTAGTCCCAAAGCATTATGATGTCAAAAGATATAATAAATATATTTTGATGAAATCGATTTGCGAAAATCGATTTGTCAATTATCATCACGCCATCTCACCGCTATCACACCCGGTGTAACGCTGCTGAGTAAATCAAGCCATGCGTGTGAACGGTAAGTCAAAAACTATATGTTGTTTTAAAATCTGAGAAGAAAACCTTCTACTTGACAATACCATTTTGTTTTAATGAGAACACGAAACACCTTGCAGCACACGAAATAGAACATAGATGGAATAAATTTAATATTCACAAATTTCCGCTTCAGTAAACAAATACGCACGTACTCATAAACAAGTTAGCACTCCTTTTCAGCGTAAAAAACATTACTTTCGATAAAATCGCCCACATAAGATAAAGAATGACTACAAATCATTTAAATGGAGGAAAGAGTCGCATTCAGGCTAAACTTTCAACCGTTGTGTAGGTTATCTCTTATATTCATGAAGACAACTTTAAGTTCAAAGGTCATAAACTTCAAGCGAGTACCGTAAATACTTTTCGGTCGTCTAAATTCGCAGTTTAAGTTGCCCAAAAATTTTATTTCACAGAACGATAGAGGAAGCCTTATTCTTTCTATAGAATACCATCTTTACAGCGGAATCCATGTACCAGGTAGGGAGTTTCGCTGTTGAAATTGGCCAAAATCGAGCTTTCTGATAATGCTGTTTAGGAGGGTAAATTTGAAAATTTTTTAAAAATTCAGGTTTGAATCTTTTCCAATTCTAATAACGGTGCTTTGTAAAGGAAGGGTCACTGAATTGTGTAATATCGAAATAGTTTTGATATTTGTGTTAGTTTTCTTACACGAGCCACAAATACGAAGCACATTTTTCAGTAGTTCGAGGGCTTCTCCAAGGGTGAAAATCAAAAAATCGCTTTACTTGAAAAATATAAATCCAAACGAACTAAAAGTTGTATTTTCTTAAATAGTTTCTAGAGGGCTTTCTTGTGAAAAGGTTTGAGGGAATTCGATTTTTGCATTTTGCACACCTATCTGTAGTATTTACAGGAAGTCACTCTTAAGACGTCTTCGACGATTTCTGGTTGGACCATAAGTAACGGGAACTCCTGACTGAGTACTTACATTATGCAAAGAAGTTTAAAAATCCGAGTGTTGCCTGTGCAGCATGCGTAAAACGGGGAAGACGGCGAGGGGAGCGGGTCCGTCCCCCCCCCCCCCCCGCCCCCTATTTACAGGCTACTTCGTGTGTTAAACGCAAAAACAACACAGGCAAATGCAACGACAGCCTTATTATCTCGATATTATTTCTGCATCCGGCCAGCTCTCCATTACATGCTGGGTTCGTAACTGTCAAAGAATTCCATAACCACAGTTGTTTGTGACTGTCAGGTCTGTTTTATTTTCCTTTGGTTACTGCAAAGTTCACCGGCGTTCGTTTTTGATATTCTGCTATTTCGTTTTTAGGTTTGAAGCTAAGAGAGTAATTATACGACAGGGTCACACAGCGGAAAACTTCTATTTCATTCTTTCTGGAACAGGTAAAAGAAAAACCATAATAAACTACTGAAAGAAAACCCGTTTGCACAAAATCGGCTGCATAATATACTAATCATGAAGAAACGTTTAGCTACAACATTGTCAGAGATAATGGCAAGGGGCGGGGGAGGAGGGGGGGGGGGGTTGGGGGCAAATCCGCAGATCAGCTGCAGATCAGTTACGTGTATGTCGCGGAGAGAGTTTAAGTTGTTCCGTAGCCAGTGAGGGTTCTTGATCTCCAGCCAGGCGTCTTTTCTTGACTGAATTATTTTGCTGTTTTGTAGCACTGGTAACGCTACTCGTAAACGATACTGCTACTAGTGAACAGAGAAACACGACTGTCGCAGTTCTAGGCAAAGGAAGCAGTTTTGGGGTATGTAACGACTTCTTTTCTCTTTTTGTTTTCTCTTCTCACTCAGTAATCCGTGAAGCTCACAAGGGTATCTGGTTAGCCCACCATTCATTCTCCCAACTGGAAGGCCAAGGTTTTCTGTCGGATTGTTCTTCCCTAGCTATGGCCTCTCGCTTTTGTACCCTATGCGACTCCTTGTGGCGTCTAAATGACAACGCATAATCAACGCGTTATGACAAGTGAAGACGCTTTTTGCGTAAATTAGCAAAGCTTACATCAGGTTTCCAGTAGATTGTTTAGTGTATGAGCACAGTCCTGTGAAGAACTTAAGGACTTGAAAATGTACTTTGTGATCTTGAAATTAAAAAGAAATTTTATTGAATCGATGACGCAATGTGTTTATTGAAATTATTTTTACTTCTCACAGGAATTGGCATTGCTTCACCACAAAACTCGAAGTGCAACAGTTTTGTGCAAAGATGAAGTCTCTCTTCTAGCTGTTTGCAGGGAGGTAGGTTCGCCACTAAGCACCAATTATCATACTCAGCGCTATTTCGATTCTCAGTGTTTGATGGAGGGTAAACTCAAAGCTTGTATTGCAGCGCCAGCAGGTTCACCTGTCTCTTCTCATCATTCTCTGCGCGCCATATCTTTCTCTCTCCCTCTCTGCACCTCCAACCGAATATCACACACATTGTGGACAGCCGAAGAATTCAGACCATATCTGATGAGCAGAGGTCCATAAATCAATACTGCCTTTTCCTTGGGTTTTAACAGGGAAATCTGATAACTTTCCAGTATGTTGGCACCCCATGCATAGATTGTGTCTTTGGATGTATCTCCACTGATGACTAACAACTTCAAACCTAAAATTTCATTCTAGTACAAACGGCATGGTACACGGTATGTACCATTTTGGACTGGGAGCAGAGATAAGAGAGCCGAGAGAGCAGTTGATACTCTGAGTATTTTTTTCTATATAAATCTTCCCTTTCTTGTTTCTTGCAGGATTTCCGTGATATTTTTATGAGTTACGAGGACGGTAGAGAGCCCGAACATATCCGCTTTTTACGGTGAGAAAGCTCAAGTTTATAGTTAAAAACTCAAACTCAGGACTGTTTTAGCAAACTGACAAGATCGCACATATTCTAATTTCCCGTTGCAGAAGTGTCCCTTATTTGAAAGATCTTCCGCTAGACGATTTAACTACCAAGCACGATGTCTGTATATTTCATTACTTCAGGTAACGAAAAGCCGCATTATTTAACATCCATTACTTCCATTTGTCGCTTAACTACTGTCAATTGAAAGAGAATGTTTAACAGCTAAAATGGTTTTTCTACTTTCGACTGTGATGGATGGCACTTTCATCTAAAGGGGTAACAAAATTAAGACTTCCAGTGGCCGATGTGTCTTCAATGATAAATTTGTAATACCAGTCTATGGCAGAAGATGCATGTGAAACTGCCTGAAATTTACAGGTTGTTTACCGGTTATTACAGGTTACAGGTTATTTACAGGTTAAACGAACGCGTTGGTATGTGAGAGTAATCGCCTTTTTTTGTTGCGCATGCTGACATTTCGAGTGCTGGAATAAGATGACCGCCCGTTTAATAGGTCATTTTTGAGTTACTTTGTGCCTCTATTTCAAACTGAGTCCTCGTGCAAAACCTTTCATGTGAAAATGAGTTTGATTTGCATGAAAATGAACCCGTAGGAGAAACGCATTTTCATATGAATGGTTTCGCACGGAGACTCACGACAAAGAGGCAAAAGCCAACTCGGAAATGGCCTATTAGATGGTTTTTAACCAAGAGCGCCTTCTGGCTAAACGCCAAAAATGCTTAGTCGAGAGATTGTAATCAAAAAAAAAAAAAAAAATCTGCGGCTACCTGACTAGAGATTTGTTACGTAAACGTTTTCTTGGTGTAATTTCATTTTCTTCTTGTACTTCAGACGAGGCGTGGTTATAGTGAAAGAAAGCAAGACGAAGTGGATCTACGTGGTAAAAACGGTACGTATATATAAGCCAATGAAATATGTCATCATTTGATGCATTTTGGGTAAAATACATGTTAGAGGATCTCAATGCGGTTAACCGTTAGCCGGGGGGCCAAAAATGTAAAAGTTAGGCGTAAAATAGACCAATTTCGGTATATTAAAATTCAGCCTAAAACAATAGACCTCAGCACGAGGCTCTGGGGAATAACAACAGAGTTTGTGGGGTTTATTCCCCAGAGTCTCGTGCTGAGGTCCATTGTTTTAGGCTGAATTTTAATATATCGAAATTGGTCTATTGCAACATTTTTAACGTTAGCCGTAAAAAAAATATATTAACTGTAAAAGAGAAACCAGAAACTGCAAGAGACCGCCTACGATAAATGCTGCCAACGTAGGATGTACAAGAGATCTGATCAGCCAAAAAAATGTATAAAGACAAACAATAGATTGCAAGGCTGATACTACGTGAAAAACGTTTCGAGACACCAACATGACAAGAACTGATAAACAGGATCGCAACAATGAACAACTGTTTTGTCCCTTTTGGGACTCGTCGGCACTGTGTAGCGAAGATATGTAACGCCAGCCCAACAGCCAATCGTGACACTTTGTCTCCTTGCGCCCCAAAACACGTGATTTGGCAACGCGTTTTTTGGGGCGCGAGTGAGTTCAAAGTACGGAGCTTGATACAGTGAACGGGCGCAGAAGAGTGTAACAGGCCCTTCATCGACTTAAAATTTTTCCGTGTATATTTAGTCGTTGCTTTTGTTATTTTTTTTGTAAGCAGAACATTGAGTTTCCTAAGCTTGTGATAAACATTTATCATCTCCTTCATTCCCAGGGTTCTTGCCTAGTTTTAACTCACCTATCCAAAAAGACGGCGAAGCTTAACCGATCAGCGGTTAGTCCAGATAGACAGAAAGCAGTTCTTCCCGTGATTCCCGTCGACGAGGCAGATAGGAGAAAAGCGCTGTACACAGGTATCGTGGAGATCTTTTGCATGGCGAAGATTTCTGGTTTTTAGAATCCAGCAGAGTCTTATAGTTTCGCTTTTTGATTTTATGTTGCTGAGCTCTCAGCTTGTTTTTATCAAGAAAAGGTTGCATGTTAGAGAGCATTTTCGTGAATGACCGGTAAATGTGAAATGGTTAGTTTTTTTTATCGTGAATCGTGATTTTTTAATTGTAATTTCCCTTATTTTTGACACCCGTCATTACGTAATAAAACATGCATAACCGTGAAAGCCAGTCTGTTCGATCCCTTCAGTTAAAGTAATCTTTTGTGGAGCACGGTTTTCTTTTTTCTGCTTGAGCAAGAGTCCAACAAGATTGTGGTACCTTCACAACGTTTTAGTGTCATCTGGGTCTAACACTATTTGAATCTCGTGAAATAGAAAGTCTTAAACTTCTTCTTGAAGGAATTTTCGTTGGTTGCAGAATTTGAATCAATAGGCGAAGCATTCCATAAATTTGATATTCTTACAAAAAAAAAAAATCCTGAAAAGAGATGTTAGCATTATTCAAAAAACTTCCAGATGAACTACGGCGCGAACGCCCAGTAAGTAGTGATATTCGAATTAATTACGTTTTAACAAGCTAGCTGCTTGTTTACAGAGAAGAAAGCTTCTGCGCGACAATTGAAACAATAAAAACAAAGGTGAACTAAATGAAACGATCATCACAGAATGTAAAAGGCAGTCAAACGACATCGATAACAGGTATCTTATTGTCGTGGGTTTTGTCTACTGCAGGTGTCTATTGTCATTTGTCTACAGAAGGTATCTTTCCCTTGTTTCCCCTGGCATATTTACTGTCATATTCGATGTGCCATGAAAAATTAAAGAAAAGTTAACTTGTCAATCCAATTATCGGCCACACAAGCATTTTGATCAAAATTAGTCTAATTCAGGACTTAAATTTACGCAGAAAAACGAAACAATCATAAACGTTCAGTAAGATAAAGGCCGGAATCACAAGTTTTGAATATACGTTGTCGAAGAATTTCTGTATTTGTGGTTTTTACAACATCAGAATTTCTAAGTACAAATTCGTTTTACATTTTTGGATTATAGCGCTTAATTTATGTCTAAATTTAATTACCGGTACGTGGGAAAACTAAACCTTTATCCTTCCTGCTACATTTACTTGTAAGATGGCAACGGATCAGTCCTAGAAAAGTTCTAATCGGTAGCGCTCGTTAAAATCTCCTACCGCCCTATTACACTGTCTTGTAAATGTAAATGAAATGTTATGGACAAAATCTCCAGAAATTATAGAAAAAACTCTCAAAATGATGTTCTCATCATTAACCTTGATAGTAAATTTACTTTACGCCCACACCGCTATTTATTTAAAGTCAATTGTTAATAATATCGTACCTCAAGGAAACTCGTTGACATGCACACACCACGCCATTTTAATATTTTATGAGCAAACATGTGAACATGCATAAACATCTCTTGCTAACTTAACATAGGTCTTTCTACAATTTTAGCTGTGTTTAGATTTCGTTTATGGTACAAATTAGGGTGGTCATCTAAAGCAAAGGCGAAGTTTAATTTTAAAGTTGTCCTTAAAAGGACTAGACTTGGGCAAGGTCAGTAACAACATCTGGTCTGGCTCTGATGACCGTTGATATCGAGGTGGTCACAGCGGCGGGATTTGTTCCACCTCACGTTTGAGCCTAAGAAGGTAAAAACATAAGATTAAAAGATGTTCTCATACGAGCATTGTTTCATTCCATTCGGGATTTCACCTAGTTGTATAGATTGTTCCTTATGGATCGTTATTATATGTCTGTCTCACAAGGACTGGGAACTACCGAATTCACGAATTTGATTTGCTGAAATCGATATAAACCGCAGTCTAGATTCTCCGATCTAGACCAGCATCTCGACCGATTACATTATGCCGTGAAAAAGTCGCAAACTAAAAACAAAAATATTGACTATTTTCTTCCAAACTCTTAGTTCCAGAAAATATTCATTTATGGAAGTTCCAAGCCTGATGAGAAAATAAAGTAAAGAGGATGAGCAAACTTTGGCAGATTTAAGTTCAGCTCATCGCCGTTTGTAAGCAAAATGTCAGCTAGTAGAAAGCAGTTTTATTGAACGAATTAATTTTTTCTTGTTTGCCATATGATAACAATCTTATTATTAGTCGGTCGCTTAGTCGGTCTGTATGGGAGAATCTTGACCTCGGTCGTGTGTACAGACCTCGCTGCATTCGGTCTGTACTCACAACCTGATCTCCTGTTCAGTTGTTAAGAGCTAAATATTTACTGTTGAATTTACTGTTGATATTCACTGTCGATCCTTTCACGTCCTAACAACACAGTTTTCCCAAATTGAAGCTAACTGGGCAATGAATTAGGTTCTTTATCAAGCGATCAAACTTTTTCTTTTAAGTGTTCCTACCGTTTGACAGAAGCGCTCGTCGTTTTCTTGAGGGCGGCGCTGATTATGAGTACAAACAGTGAGATTCACAGAATTCCTTCTGTTGTTCCGCTGTCTTGTTCCTAGTGGGCAATTGTCACGAGAATGAACTACCGGCTGACGTGTCGGCTGAAAAATTGTAACAACTCTGGCCACGATCTTAGCAATGTAGTACTGTGCTCCAAACCTCAGCAGGACCAATATGAACAAGAAAGCAACTGTGACAATGATCAACATATTGATGCTATTCACCTCCATTATGAAGTGAGGTAAAATAACGACGACGATGAAGACGTGGTCTGTCGACGTCACGCAGACTTTGAGAAGACCGCCACTTTTATCCCCAGAAATGCGCCAATCACAGATCCAAGTTTTGTCCATCCCATTGGACGAAAGGCGTTTTGCCACCCGCTAAAAAATGCATATCGGCATAATCACATGCAGATGAAAAAAGTCGATCACCTGCAAAACGTTTCCTTTTGATTTCTTTTGATTCGTAGCTCAATCTGAATCTTAGCCAAAAGAACAACGTTGAATGGTGTGACGAAACTGACACCTGTTAGAGCTTACTTCTAAAAGATGTAGGCGCGTGAAGCCTTTGTAGTATTACAAGCTTTGTGTTTTGATATTCCAAACAGGTTTTATCAACTTCAGGTACTTCTTCAACTGGCAGCTGCTAATTTAGACACCAAACATAACCTATCTTAAGGCGCTAGGCAGGCGGTATTTTAAGTCTACGTATTCTATGTATAATCAAATTTGTCGTTTTGTTTGCGTCAGACCCGCATAGTAAAACTTGTATATTGTTGTAAACAACGAATGTTTAAGCAATAGAAAACTTTTTCCGTGTTTACATAGCCTCATCTAAACACGAGGAGGGATCGGAGAATTGGAGACAGTTATGCAAACTCGAGACGTAGTCGAGGGTTTGCATAACTTTCGAGAATTCTCCCAACCCCCGAGCATTTAGATGAGGCTATGTAAACACGGAAAAAGTGCTCTATTGCTTTTATAAAATAATTCTCAAACATACGCGCGAATCTAACTCGTCACAACCGTATTTTCATACTCCCATCTAAACACGCCTATCGACCAATGGGAGCGCGCGCAATAGCTCAGTTATTTTATAAATTGCTGTAACAAACGGTTTTAAATTTTGTTTTTTAACATCTGTTAAAACACGTATGCGTTCGAAATTTTTAGCAAATATACAGCCATTATGATAAGTAAGGATTCCTCAAAATTACAGTTTCATAGAAATGTAAGGAAATATTTACCAGATGGTTGTCCTCAACGTTCGCTGTACCTCACAATCAATGAGTGATAGTTTCGGGTTGTGCTTGTTCAGTTATCGCTTATTATCGATTGCTGTGCTTTCACGGGTATTTACCGGTAATTAATCTTGGGTGAAACAAAACTGTTTCGACAAAGCACCCAGAGTATTCGCCATTTATTTTAACAGTAAACCAATCCAATTATGTCAACAGGTTTATTTTTTGTCTTTTCAGCTGCTGGTGATCGTGTCAGACCCATTTTGTGGTCTCCAGACATAAAACGACCCAAGACAGAACCTTCATTGTCTTCAAAGCATAACCACGACTTATCACTACCCGCGTTAGTCGGTGAACCAGAGAAATTTAAGGTGGGGGTTTAACCTAAATTGTAGGAGATAGCTGATTCAATTTCTTATTCATTTCCTCTTTCAATTAGTTCTTACCTGCATTTATCTTCAATCCTCAGAAAACAGCTAAAAACGTGACTTGGATGGGACGAATGAGCGCCATTTCTCGAGAAGGTAGCTAGGGCTGTTTTAAGTCTAGACGTACTTTGTTTCTCCGCTATCAGGGAAAAATTGTTGTGTCGTAATGTGAGCTAGAGAGAATCTTCAGGAACGAGAGGCACTGTGAAACAAGTAGAGTGTCTTGCTCAAGAGGTTTAAATCCAGTGATCCCGGCCATGATTTGAACAGAAACCGGCCGCCACTATGGACCATCAAGTCAGCAAGCCTCCAACAGCAAAAAATGAGCAAACAAATACAATTATTTGAGAATGATCAGTTCTGAGAGAAACACACAGACGGTGATTTAGCACTGTGTTTATCTAAAACATACTGCAATGAAACGATGGCTAATGATCGTTTTGTTTTTCTCGTCATGCAGCCAGAGACATGGAAGAGCATCGAGAAAAGATCGAAAGATTGCATAAACGAATCAGTAACGTGGATAATCCCAGGAACAAGACTCCTTCGGTAAGTCGTCAGAACGGGCAGTCACAGCTCTTTGCTGCCAGAAAAAAATGATATGAAAATTACCCCTCATGACATACTGGTAAATACTCTATCAGTGTCACTTGTACGCCAAAGATTTTCAATTACATCGTAAGTTGAATAGGGGGTGGGGGGGGGGGGGGGGGGAGGGAGGGAGGGTGTACTTGATACAAATACAAAATGATAGTAAAAATGCCCCACTTGTCTTTACATTGCATTTAGTTCAGTTCTTGGACAAAGACCGCCAAACCATACACTTCATTAACTCAGATAACGTTTTGATCCACGAAATTAGTACATTGCCACAGCAGTACTGTGTTATCAATGTTATCAAAATTAAAAAAACAAACTATATACAATTAAAATTGGAACAATTGAGTGAACAGGTAGAATTGGAGTGATTAAAGCTATTCCGCTAGTGGCTTCAGATATGTGCGGACGACACCGGAATTATACAAGTACATGCACTTTGTAGCCATTACATTCGCTCCCCTTTATTGCCAGTCGGGTGCAACCTACGTAGGCTCAATGTTTGACATAAAATTACAATTTCAGAGCGATAAGAACAGAACCGAAACACCGGAAGGGGAACAAGTGGTAGTACAGATAGAGTTACTGAAGCCCAAAGACCAGTTTGTAAGTTATTCTTGTTTTACTTCACTATGGATACAATATGACGTCACAACAGCTAACTTCAACTTCCTTTTCTTCTCCAGGGTCTTTCAATGCTTCTCTTCGACAATACTGCTGTTAAATGCCACTTGGTATGTACCAGTGATCAAATTATCTACCCCGCTAGACGCTGTCAGATTGGAACTAACATAAAATAAAATCAATAGTAGTTTGCATTTGGGTTTGAAAGAAAACGGGAAAATACGGTTTTTGGTAACAATAACCTGATTTTATCTTCATAATCATTGCATGGTAAATATTGGGGCGGAGCTTCGGCCGTTTGCGTCGTCGTCGTCATAAACGATTAACTTTCTGAACAAATATGGATGTATTTATTTATATATTTTTTGTGTTTGTGTGATTTCAGGTTAGTAATGGCGCCGAGTGTGTGTTGATCAAGAAAAGCTGGTTTCTTAAGCACGCTAACGAAGCAACTCTTCGCAAACTTAGGAATCAGGTAACGAGTGGCATATAATTGTTTTTGTCCCCGTAGGGTTTTTGCCCAGGGGCCAAAACCCGAGGAGGCATCAATAGTACCCCGGTGTATAAAGACGTAATGGTATATTGGTAGTATTGTCTGTAGTATGGGAATCGATCCCGATTTGAAGAAACTAGGCGCGCACGGTGGTCCCGGTTAATATACTCCAAGCATGACGATTTTACCGCTATCAAGTAAATTCGCTTCGAAATTAATGGCGGAGATTCTGCTATAGAACAAGTTGGAAACGATTTCAAAGATCCTGAGGATGGGTTTTGGGACAAAAACAACTTAGAAGGTATCGTAAGTAATTCTGAAGTACCGGTAAATCTCGATGTTCGAGGCGAGTGTCGCTTCGCTCGTGTTCAGTTGTAACTAAAATACCCTTCCGATCGCCACCTCTACCTTTGGCATGTCGTTTATTTGGATGGGATATTTGCGGTGAGTAATCTTACGTGGCGTAGAGCTCATGTCACGGCTGGGCGACTTGACAGGAATCCAAAGGGGTAAACGTAAAAGTTTTGTAGCGTTTTCGTTGAGGACAAAGAATTTGACTCTAATTTGCATATATATAGGTGACAGTAACGCGATACTGTTAATAACCTGAGTATCAAGCCTTTCTTAGCATGAGGGTAGGGGTAGGGGGGAATTGCAGAGGAAGGCCTTTTCTTTGCTGGGTGCTTCCTCCTTCTACCTCGCGAGTGAGAAAAGTCTGATACTCAGGCTATTCTGTTAACGTCTCAGAAAAAAATCGTGACCGAAGAGCAAGTTGGAGATGATTTTCTGGAAAAAATGGTTTGTTTCATCATCAAATTCAAACAGCAGTGTGGTTTGACATGATATGACCTTTTTTTTCTTAAGCTCTACTGAGTGAAATTTTTGTGACAGAAATCAGGATTAGTTCCATGAAGGAAACAATTTTTTTTTTTTTAGAAAGTACTTTCTGCGTCCTTTCAAACGAAAACTCACGGTTATCTATAATGGAGTGAGTCAAATACAAAGTGTTAGTTTAGTTTACTTAGTTGAATGTTCGGATAATAACCACGATAAGATGCCCAAGTTATAGGAACATTATGAGTGGTATAGTTTGCAAAAAAAAAAAAAGACATATAGAAGTTTTAGTTCATACAATAATGTTTAATTGTTGTAGAAATAAACGAAAGCGGGGGCAGCTTTAGTGAAAACTATTACTAGTTTTATTTCAGAAAGTCCCAACCAAGTCCGCACTGTGCAATGGGATCATGTTTATTCCTTGAATTATACGCATGTGTCAACACTACACCACAGTAATAAACTTTCTGCTGCTTCGCAGAGAGCTCTATCAAAAATTTCTTGAAAGAAAATGTTTTTCGCCATCTCTAACAAAAATGTTGACTAGATGTTATGTGGTGAAAAACAATAAAACAGGCTTTTTCTACCTTTTGACAAAAAAACATGGGTTTTTGACCAATCAGAGCGCGCGCAGGGTCCTATCTATATTAGAAAAGGTTTTGCACGAGGAGCAGAGGCACACGGTAAACTCGGAAATGGCCATTTAAAATGTAAAAAACTCTGAATCTAGCGTATTGATATCTATTTAGACTTACCAGTTGTTTTTTTAATTTCTGGTCGCATGCAGATTCCTCCATATCCAAGCCAAGCTACACTGGAACAGAAAATGCAAGATCAAGCCAACTGGGACTCGTTCAGGACACAAACCATTAATACTCTTCTAGATACACTTCACTTATGACACATCATCACTTGTTATATGAAGGGCTGTATGAATTAGAACTAATTTAATAATTGGCTGAAAAAATTGAGAACAAACAGAGTATACGGATTAACTGTCGAGTTTTTAAATAAGACAGGTCGTTCTTCGTAAACTTATAACTGGGAAGACAAGCATAAGTCTTTAACATCTGTTACATATATGAAACCGAATACCATATATTAATACTCGTTGTTAAAACGTTTATTGACTTAGTTCCCGCCCTGTTTCCCACCGCAGGAAAAAGACCCAGGTTACGTGGTTGACATAGCTTGTCGAGTTTTCAAGAACAGGAATAAATGTTCGAATACTTTATGATTTTGACCTGTGTTTCAAAGCTGTTCAAGCTTGTTGAGAAACCCGCTTGGTGCAAACACCTTAAACTGTCTTTCTTAACTGACATGGTTATGTAACACACGAATGCATTGGAGGTTAGTGGTATTGATTTATACTAAAATAAATGCGTCAAAGTACAAGGTAAATATCTCCGACTCGCGAGGCCAGGCAGCGTTGAATTTAGATTGGTATAAAAAATAGTCAATTAACCAATTAAATTTTTACGAGTACCAAACATAGTATTTTAATATTGACAATATAAAATTTTCGAACGCATGCGCTGTACAACGCATTGATAGTGAGATGTGTACAAATGTATATAAAAACAACTATTTTCAAGTTAACAGATTTTCCGTTTATTTATTTTTAAACTATGAATTCAATGTTAAAGTTATGGGAGATCTACGTACCTATGGTTATATTTATGTTTCTACATGCAATAAAAAGGAGTATTTTAAACTACTCGTATCATTGTAATACTTCACACAAAAGGTTGAGAAGACAAATTTATTTCACTAATATGAGAATCAACGTTCTTATAGGCCTTTTAGCAAGGAGCACGCTTTTCCTTGCTAGAGTAACCAAGCATTTAAATTGTAAAAAAAAAAATAATAAGAAGAAAATAATAATAATAAAATAATAATAATAATAAAAAAACAGTTATCCCAGCTGCCAGAGTCAAAAATTGGCCATCAAGATCTTTTGCATTTTCTAGTAACCAGACACGTCCTTGGTAGGCGGGCAAAAAATAGCCAATTGAAGGCGTTAGCACAGTATAAATTAAAAAGATTTGTTTCCACTCTTAAGTGTCGATGACAGACCAATTTGCATCTGAACTCAATTTCGACGCTTAGTAACCCTTTATAGTTTTTTAAAGCGCGTGACCATCCCGCACGGGGGTTTTTCCAAGCGAAAACACACCGCTGCTGACTCTTAGTGGGAATCGAGCAAGTGCGTATACAAGGTGATTCTCTTGTTATGTCAAAGACTCCTTTCTTCATCGGTCTTAATCGATCGAATTTCCTCTTGCATGATTCGTATTCACTGCGGTCATTCGGTATTCTAATGGTACGTAACTGCTACGAAGTTGAAGCCTTCGCACCTATCAACAAAAAAATGAATGCTGTATTACTTATAGAAACAACATTATTCGCAGCTGTTAGCCCTGAAATTCCTATTTATCAGTGGTAAATATACTTACATTCCACTTTGTGGCTCTCACATGAAACTTTGGGTGTTTTCAGAACCAAGCAGGTTCCACTCTCCTAGTAGCCACAGAACGCTGTTTAAGTTGCACGATTTTCAGCATAAAAATCTCCTGAATCTATCGATTCGAAGAGACAAATAGTTTGGGTTATTATTTTTTCCTGGCTAAAACTAACCAATATTTGGGTTAAGCATAGGTCTTCTCAAACGCATTAATAATTCATCCAGTTTAAACAAAGAAAATCTTGGCCGTGACGGTCATGATTGGATATCTTATTTTAATTAACATAGATATTTAAGATTCTATTTCTTCGTTTCCTCCTCAGTTTGAGTTTCGATTGAAAAGATATATCAATGCAAATACTCTTGACCGTGTTTGGCCACATTTTAAACACCTTGAAAAATACAACTCTGTTACGCGTCGTAGCTTCGACTCTCTTCATGTTGTTTGGAAATCTGGTCAAACACTGTCTTTCGTGTTGGATATATTACCTAAAAAAAAATTGCGGTGAAAAAAGCGCGCACTTTTAGAATGAGCCATGATTGGTTTTATAGTTCTCAAAGTCAGCCGCTGACCAATCACAGTCCCGTTTTAAGTAGAACTTAGTCTCCTAGAAGTATGGTCTCCTAGAAACTTATTGTGCTTACAAAGCCGTTATAACTGCACTCATTTCAGTAGAGATAAAGAACAGTTCAGAAGTTGCTGGCCTAGGCCCGTCCCCACTACGCTAGAGGAATTTGAAAACATAGGTTTCACTCTGAAAACGCTTCACATGTTTTCCGTCTACATTACACCGGAGGAATTTAAAAACATAACAATCACCGGTCATTGTGGATTTATGTTTGAAAATTGCTCGGGCAGAAAAATCACATGATTATCGTGAGTGTCATCGTGTTCAAAGCTCCGTTTTCAAAATGTTTTCCGTCCATACGAAAACGAAAAGCCGGCGTTTTCAAATTCCTCCGATTTGAAGAGCGTTTTCGAAAAGCTCCGTTTTCGTGACGGATTAGTGTGGACGGTAGGCCTAGCCGTAGGAATAAAGCTTCGTTTTCAAATTTCTCCGCCGTAATGTGGACGCTGCCCTTGTCTTCTTGTCCGCATCAACTTAAATAGCAGTCATATCCGGGGCTTTGGAAAATAAAATAATGGACACGGAGTAACCGGTTATTACCTGTTTGTTCAGCGCGCAGTGAAATACAAATATCATCAGACCTTGCAACGAGTTCGAGATGGCAAACATGTATTTGAAGAATATAGTATCAGAGTTGAAAGCCAGGAGACCGAATGTCCACGTGATCCCGACCAACGGAAGGGAGACGATGGTCGCCTTTATGCCCGCGCGGATTTTCTGAAGTTGAGTTCTGGCGAGCATGACATGTGTTGATAAAGCTTTCTTCACTACGATGATGAGTAAAATTATGTTGATCTGAAAAGAGAAGGTCAGCGGTAAAGAAAGTCACGTGGTCATCTAACTGACGTAATCCTCATCTCAATGGGTCATTTCCTAGTTGCCCTTACCTTTGCTTCAAAACAAGTCTTGGTGCACAACCTTTTATATTGAAATGAGATTCTCTTGCACGTTCATTGTCTTGCAACTTCATTTCCATATGAAAGGTTATGCATCAGGACTCGTTTTGAAACAGAGGTAAAAAGCAACTTGAAAATGGTTTATTCACTTAGTAATTTGTGATATAAGAATCTAGTCCACTCTTTCTCATCCAACAATAAATGAATGCTGTTTGACATGGTTAACAAAGTGGTTCTAACTTGTGAATCTCCGGGAAGGGAAACCCACTGATAAGAGATACTATAGCTATCAGCTACAAGGTGGCTTAATACAAGGTGGTTGGTTTGAGTCTTTCAATGAAGCCCTTGGTAGTCTTACTTTCAACCTATGGATGGAACTCTAATGCGTGAAATTTCAAATAGAATTGTAGAAATAAACACCCAAATGTTCTGATCCTGTCACGAGGTGAACTTGGGTCTGACGTTTGGCTCCATTGAAGTCGTGTAGTTTTTAAGCAATGTAACCAGATAAACCAGACTCTATTGGAAAACGGAAGTTTAAACATTTATAAAAAAGAAATGAAGCTCTATTCAACACGAAATGAAGCTACATCCTCCACTGCACGGTATCTTGCTAGTCTGTTGGTCAGTAATTATGCACAAAATCACACAATGTTCTTATTTACCAGTAGCACGACCGAAGCAGGGGCGACAAATAACCATATCAAACCATTTTCTACCGTCAGCCAACAAGTTCTAATCTTTGAAGAGCCACGCCCATAACCTTTGCCACGAGAAACGCCTAATGCCACTATTACAATAACTGCTGGGACACCTAAAAAAAAGTGAAATGTAAATGCTATACATAAGCGAGGGTAAATACGTTGACGGGCACAAAATTCAATTTCGATTGCAAATATATTGCAAAAAAAGAGTAAAATGCATCTTCTGCCCGGCCGGGGCGAGGTTTCAAGAACCATTTTCATTTCTCTTTCTTTGCTGTGTTTGTTTCTTTCTATGCCTTTTTGGAGGTATACATGGGTGAAGGGGACCATGCAAATCGAGATGGTAGTATTTATTTTAAACCTTTATGTTATATTTTAAACATAACAAAGTTGACAGTGAGGCATATAACGAATCATCTGATTGTTAGATGCGTCAAAGCGGCTACCGCTAGAGACGTATAATTAGGATTTACGTCAGCAGAACGAAAGTCGAACTTTTGAACTGATGGAAAGAAAAGAAGTAACAGTTGCGGATTCCACAATTCTTAGGGGACTGAGTCACGGCTGAGTTTAGTCTATTTTATTAAACTTTAATTTGCAAAATATTCGCTGTGAAACCTAATGTAAGCGAAAATATTACTTTTCTGGATCTAGATGGTCCTAAATGACAAAATCATAGCTTCACAACAAACATGCCTCCCGAGCAGCATAATTAAGGGTGATTAACAGAAGGGAGTAACTTTGAAAATTGTTTATCCTAAAAGTTTTTCAAAACCTCATATCGCAATCCGTTTTAATCTTCTTCAATTTTTGTCCACCCGTACCTTCTTTTGTATTTGTTGCGTTATTGAAATGATCCTTCACTGTTTCAAGAGGTTATTGTTACATTACTGGTAGCCATGTTCTTATGTCTAAATTTGGCTAGAATCTATGACATAGTTCCTTTAACTACTCACCCCAGCCTAGAAGATAAAAATATTTGATCTTGTCCTCGTGATTTGCGGCCATGACAGTTGTGACGCAGTAGAGCAAAATTCCTTCACAAAGCATCCAACAGAAGGCAGACAGTAACGTGAAGTGCAGAGAGACTGCAACCAGTTTGCAATAGGTCTAATCATTGAAAAAAAAATATATTTACCTGGTGTCAGAAGTCTGTTAACCAGTAAAATATCACATGTGTTTGTCGGTTATATTGTGTTGCATAACGGTTTGGACGTCTTTAAATACTACACTGCTACATCTTACATTTTAAAGGCCTTGTGGCCTTTACCTATCGCCCTTTTAAGGGTTTTCGGGATATGGGTATTTAGGTAAAAAATACGGCATACAGGATAATTCCTTCTTCCGTCTGCAATGTCATATTGCCCTCTCTTTCGTAATAGTAATCCTCCAGATCTCCATGATTGTGTCAATGCTAATTCCGAAAATGTGGCAGTAGCCAGTATACCCGTGTGGGCAACATCTCTTCCAGTTGCTTGTTTTACATATTCCTATAGCTATCTGACAGTGAATTTGTCTGGTTTCACTGATACTTACAATCATTGCAAGGATAGTGTTTAGACATCAGGGCCGAGTTTTTCAAAAGCCAATCAAACGCTAACCCAGGTTTAAAAGTTAACCAAGGTATTATTTTTTCTTATGTATTTTTTTTTTTTTCACTTGTTATGTTTTGTTTTGTTTGAGGCTACTCAAACTCAAAACGGCAGGACAAACATTATAAACAGAAAACCTTAGAAAAGTTGGAAAACTGAAATAGTTTTTAGAGGGAAATGGTTATGAAGCCCGTCAAACATCAAAGGAGCAAACAAAGATGCCAAGATTTATGTTGGAAGGTCCATGACCGTGTACAATCTTTTGTTTTTCGCTCATACATTATGCACGAATTACGTAACCAAAACGTTTCTATTGGCTAGTTCCTCAGTGCGGAGTAAACAACTATTGTGTTTTATGCACGTTCAAGGCCAAAAATAAAAACCTAAAACAAAGAAATTTGTCACGTTTCATAACCTTTTCCCTCTATTAATTATGTCCTGGGTAATCGGGCTTTGAACAACCTGACACAGCACAGTACAAACCTCGCTTTCTCGAGCTCTATCAGCGATAATAACCAAGACACAACTTCCGGCGAGAAAGAAGCATAAGTGTAGTAAGACCTTTGTGCGAACGGACTCGAGTTTCCTCCAGAAGATTAACGTTACTAGGATAGTGCAAGTTAAAGCCGCCAGTGACACTGAGCAACCTACTGTGGATATCAGCTCCAAAGCTTGCCGATGGCTTCCTGAAATCTGAACGCGTGCACATTGAAAAAAGTGACTTCTTTAAGATGGTATAAAAAAGAAACGTGTTCCTTGTTGAGAATGGAAGTGGAAATCATTGCTGTGGGTTAAAGTTAGTGTTAGCTTGGCACATTTTTAGCCCTCTACAGGATCAGTATTCTAGTTAACCAAAAATGTATGAATTCCTTCATCGAGGCAAATTTTGCTCGTTAGAGGCTAAGAATGGTCAATTGGACAGAATTATGGAGGAAAAGAAAGTTTTGGAGCAAATTGAGGCTTTTCTTTAATAGGAAGTTATAAAACTTAAAAGTCGTTAAAACCAAGAAAGAAGTTTAGCCAGCACTATGGTTCAAAAGTTAATTACTACGCCTTCTTAAAGTTACCCTAGGGCTAAATATTCTTAATGTTTTGCTGAAACTAGTTTAAGTAACAGCTTAAGACAGAAAATAAAGATAAATCTCCATTGATACCGGCATAAGATAAAGAAATTATGGGATACATTTATCCTGTTTGTCTTGGTTTGCTCATTTTAAAAAGCCAGTAAAATATATCATTTTATGAACAACCAATGAGATCAAGTTCCTGACATTAAAACTTGACTGCAAGCAATTCCCATTTCCGAAGAAGATTCCAATTCTTTCTTACTTGAACAGCTACTTTGTTCCATGACTTCATAGTGGAATATAATGAATGTCTCTCTTCGCTGTTGACTCACCTCTACGTTGTATGGATCCAGAAGAACAGCGAACAATGTAAAATGTGTACAGCGGCAGGTCGTAACTTCATTAGTAGATTCCTCAGGTACCACGTGACATCCACGTGATGACCATGCATTTAATGGGTTTTCGTATTCCCAGAACACACACGTCCTTTTTGACTGAGAAGATGGGCTCTAGCAAGAAAAAAATGGAAGCAACAATTTTTTTATAAAAAAAAGTCGACCTTATATTATCTGCCGAATTAAAACAATCCCAATAATGAGGAATTTTTTGTGGATCCCAATCGTGATTATGTCGCTACATCTCTTTTCGTCATGTGCGTCTGAAGTTGAGTGCCTCCCGGGAGGAATAACACGTTCCCTTAATCCCCTGAAAATTTCACTTTTTCTCCCTTGTTCCCTAAAATTTTTCCTCAAAGTTCCCTTTCAATAGAGATATGATCCCTTGTTCCGTCAAATTAATCCCCAAAATATCACTTGTTCACTTAAAATAAATGATCTTGTTCCCCAAAACCCCTCGGAGTCCCTCCTCGTTTAAAGAAAGGAGTTAAAATTAATACGAGAATGATCCAAATGTTTACATTTCGGCTAAAAATTCCTCTTTAGCAAGAGAAAATAGAATTATAGATTCTTACATATCTGTTCTGTAGAACAATTTTAACCGAGGTGTTTAGGGTTTGTTGACGGCTTCGTCCAACAGTACTTGATGCAATGACAGATTGAATGGAAACACGATCACAGGGTGTTGAAGAATCGTTACTGCGCATGTCTGTAGTGTTTTTTATTCCCAGTGCGCATGCCTCAAGTAATAACACTTGATTTAGAGTGTAGTAGATGACGCTAACTGCTCCAGAATATGACGGCTCGTGGAATATTCCTCCAGGAAGGCACATTGAGCTGTGTTGATGTACGAAACAAGATTCATCCTTCAGCTCCTACACGTAGGGAAAACAGTGCAAATTGGCTTAATCTGATATTTTGATATTTTCCGTTAATTTGTCTGACACGAGGGAACGTGTTTTACCACATTTCCAAACATCCACAAGCAAGAGAGATGAGAATACTATACTTGACTCTCATCTCGTGACGCCAAACAGAGCATTTTTGAGGTGTTTGGAAATGTGGTAAAACATTTTCTTGAGTGTTAGATTAATCTTCTCAATCGAAACTAAGTTAAGGAGGAAACGTAGAAGTAAAATCGTAAAAATCTAGGCTAATTAAAATGAGATATCCAAACAGTGTCACGGTTATGATTCCCTTTGTATAAAATTAAACTGGTTTGAGAATTTAAAATGTGTGACACTTTGCTAACTATTAAAATCCTCCCTTTTAAAATTTTAAAAGGTAGCAGGTATAGTTGAGCCCCTTTCAGCTGAAAATGAAAATATTTTCTTGGCTCTAGAACCTAAAATATATCGTTGGACGACTCTTTGATTCTCTGCCTTCCCATTCAATGTTGTAAATCAATGGTGCCCACAACACCTTAACATGACGGTTTGGCTTGACTATTGTCGCTGCAAGATTCTTCGTCAATGCGGTGACGGATATATCATCTCTTTCCATCCCACTCGCGATGTGTAAGCCATAGTCATCCAACATCTTAATCAACTTTGAGACGACAATGTTAGGACGAGTCTGAAAGATTAAAGACAGCCGGATGGTCTTGATTATATTTACGATACTGTCGCAGTTCAGAAACGCAAAACACGAATTCTTCTTCTATTCTAGGTTTTCCTTTGTGCCGTCGTGGGGACTAAACTGAATACACCCCTTGATTTTAAGTGTCTGAAAAGCTGGGTGACTTTCATGGTAAAAGGCGCGAGTGGGTTTGATATTCCTCTGATCTGACATAGTACCCTGTCTTAAATTGCCCTGACACTTCCCCTCTATTATATTGACATATTCCCCTCTATTATATATTGACATATTCAGCCCCCTCTAATATGTATCGACAGGAGCCAATGGGCTCCTGGTATTTACATATTCTCCTCTATTATGTCCCTCTACACGCCAACACTTAACAGCAAGTCAACAAAAGAAATGTATTCGTTTAACTTTCCAAATTCTTGGATTTGAATGCAACAGAGCAATTTGTTAAATTAAAAACATGCAGACGATCTCTATCTCATAACAAACTGATTGGTCATCTGGACATTGTTCTGTGTGTTCAAAGCTATAGCAACCCATCAATAGCTTCTGAAACGCTAACCACAACTCCGCCTTATTATAAGCAGCTCGAGGTTGTTCAGTCACTAGCAGTTTACCTAACTTAATGCTTACCTTAAACACACGAATAAAACTGTTATGCGAAATAAATAAGTGTTCTTCCGAGTCATTCATGTCTTCTGATGTTGGAGGAAAAGAACTGTCTAAACACGATGCAGAACATGTACGAGTACAATGTAAATCCCAGTGCGTGCTTTTGTCATCTTTATTGATCTTTATTCGATTATTTTGCATACGAAGTCGATACGGAAAAAATACATGCCGACATTTGGAGTGAACAAAAATATTTCTTTTGTGACTTCTGTGTCAACCTCACCCATGCAGAATACAAACGGGACATTTTTAGACACCTCGTGGAGACACGATTTATTCACCTCGGACTTAGTCTCCTACGCAGCCGTTTGGTGGGATGTCACGCAACGCTCCCCCAAAGAAACGGCTGCTCCGAACCACATTCTTTTCCTTTTGTGTTTGTGGTTTGTTTGCGCTCTGCTGAACAAACCAATCACATAATAGCAAAGTGTGGATGACGTAAGCTTTCCCGCGAAAAGGCCTGGGGTGCGACCACGCGAGGGAATTCTCACTTTTGTTTCACGCCGCACGTCGCCAAAAATAGGCGGTGTTCGCAGGCTACGATCATGATGGACGAAAGAAAAAGGTAAGTGAAAGCCCTAAGTACAAGTGCTTCATGAGCTCATCGCTATGTTCAGCTAATGAGGGAATATATATTTTCTGGAAATGTCAAATTGTAAGTGTCAGTCAAGGGCTAAACGCCTCCTACAGATTGGAATCAGGAGGAAAGAGAAGCATTCAGAACTTGCTGTCAACAAATCGGGCAAAGCTACTTGATTTCCTGATTCCTTTATTAAGTTAAAATAGATATCTTCCTACTCAACAATAATTTTTTGAGTTGAAAGCTTCTAATAATTAGCTTGAACTTTGAAGAGTCTTCAGCTACATAGAAAGCTCGTTCAAGAGTCGCCGGTATTTTTCGGCGTCCCTAAACAAAAGCCGGAAATATGAATGTTCATTTGTGACATCTCCCACGACGGGATACAAAGATAAAAAACATTCTCTGATTAGACAAGTTTCAAAGAGCGAATTTGGTGCGAAAACGTTCTTGAAAATGGAACGGAAGCGGTGATTGGCTAATTTCGTGAAAGGAATGTTGTGCGGATGTGAGCAGCCGTTTCTTTGGGGGGAGCGTTGCGTGATAACCCCCAAAAACGGCTGCGGAGGAGACTACCTCGGACTAGGCCGTTGGTGAATAAATCACGTATCTCTCTGTTGCCTCAAGATAACCCTTATCTATTGATTGCCAGACCTTTTTATCAAATATATGTATTTTTTTAAAAATTTGCTGTTCTCTGTGATTAAGGGAATTTTCCCCAGCTTTTGGTTTAACCTCAACCCCTGCGTAAGGTCGTCTTCTTGCCGTGTTTTCCTGCCGATCATTTGCCATATAACTGATAAAATTGGCAAGTACTTTATGACAGGGCAACGGATAGTCGCCCTGCGCTGCAGTTTGCTTCCCGTCCCGTGGACATTTATACACTGCTGTTTGCTTGCGGCTAGCATTTAGTTTAAAGGTAGGGCGACTATAATAACATGGGAGACTGTATGTTGCCCTGCCGACAGAGTACTTGCCAATTTTGTCAACATTCAATAGGAGAACTGTGGTTGCGTGTGATCGCAGATCTCGCCGAAACAACAACCAGGGGTTAAGTTCGTCCAATTATAACACTAAATAAATCTACAACTTGCAGAATGCTGAACTAATATTTCTCGTGCGACGCGAATGAGTAGGTAGACCTTAATAGACCGCACAAACAAACAAACATGCAAGGAAACAAGCCCGGGGGTACTACCTTTTATGGCCTATTTAGGTATGTGCGGCCAAAGGTTATGGTTTTTCAGCCATTTTGATCATAAATAGGATATGGTTTTTGCACTCTAGTCTTGAATAGCCGTTATTGAAATCATCGGCAGTTTGACATACAAGCGAGGCGAAAGGCTCAATTTAGCCTTGTGTTGACCCGTTCGCCTCGTTTGTATGCCTTTTTAAACAAAGGAATATTTGACCACAGGCTCAACTGCAATAACAGCTATTGGGTATAAAGAAGAAGCTACCTTTTCACCATTATCGATAAGACCATCAACAAAAGCCCTTAACAAATTATGATTACGGTAATTTTTAAAACACTCGTCTGAACTAGGGAACTAATTATAAGGCAGGTCTGAAACAGGGTATTAATTTAAGGGCCAGGTTTTAAATAGGGTATCGAATTTTTGGTCAGGTCGCACTGATAGGGCAGGGAAAATTGCAGATTTTGGTCATAAATAGGGTAAGGGTTTTACGAAGCGGACCGCACACTCCCACCAAATTTTTCTGGGAGTACCCCCCGGCAAACAAGCAGTTCTCACCTTGCTGTCAATTTCTCCCCAAGTCGCTTTGTTTGCGCTATCTAGTAAATTGCTGGCTATCTTGTAAACAGATGTGAAATTCATTTCTCTCGAAGTGTTGTTTCCATTAGCTTTTTGAAAGTCCACTAGTCGTTGGAGAGTATGCAGGCTTCTCATAAGCACTGTTTCGCTCAATGTCCTGTTATCTTGAGGCATGGTAATGTTACTGAGTTCTGTCATGACTTCACTTGCATTTTTTTCTTGAGGAAACTGAGATAGAATCACAAAACAAAAACAAATAGCTGGCGTTTCAGAAGGGCAGAAATAATAATGATAATAATAACTCCACTAAATGACAAAAACTACCAAAAAAACCCAGTAATTTACATTGTGATGCGAATCAAATGATCAAATGTATCAAATGATAATTAAGATATAGGTATATAGAACCCCGCCCAAATTGACCTTTTTAGCTCGGGCGGTTTTTTGCCCCATTTCAGACCATGTGATGACAATCTTGTGAATTTTTGTTTTGAATTCTTTTGTTTTTCACGAGTATATAAATGTATGATTTTTAGATGAATAAAAGAACAATTCTCTAGACACTAGTATCACGTGGTTTGTAATGGAAAAACAAACCGTCCAAGCTAAAGAAATCGATTGAGTAAAGCCAAAACTTGACGTAAGCCCTTCAAGTCTCTTGTCAAGAGAGATTTTATACACTGCTTTTAAGGTCTGTCATTTAAAAATTAAATTCTAACCGGTTTTATTAACCACACACCTTCTCCATGATTTTATTAATCGTCTTCGATAAATGACAGCCCGTATATATACCATTTATCCATTCACCATCAGCGTTTTCCGGTAGTTGTGCTAAAAAAAAGGGAAAAGGAAAATGCACATTGATATAAAAGATAAGCTATGACTCCACAGCTTTATAGAAGCACGAAAGCCGCGATTATTGTCAATCGCTGACAATGAAACTGTTTTTGGCCCTGGAAACCGATAGCATAAAGCCTTCATGAGATAAAAATATAAAACTTCTGTTACGTACTCCCCTACTTGCTTCGAGATTGAGATGGTTAGAACACGGTCTCGTGGAACGTGACAGGCTAACCTTGGCAACGAATGCTCTCAGGCCAGTCACACGTCCTCAGAGTTCTGTTGAACATCAAACCAAGAGGACAAAACCTTCGTTGAGGGATGCCGCTGGAACAGCGAATAAACTTGCAGCAGTTGTACGGGTCTGGGTACCTTCCATCGGCGTTTTCTTGACAAAAAGTATTTTCTGTGAATAAATTGAAAAGACAACATTTTTTCTCCGTCCACTGTAGCGTTATTATTGTTTGAAAGAAAAAGCATTGCCGCGAAAATTGACAATTATCATTATTATTTATTTTTTTTCGTAATTTCAGTCGTCATTTTCTCGGATCATCAAGATTAAGGCCTCGTTCACATTTCGCCGGAGAAAATTTGACATAAAATTTGAAAACGTGTTTGAAAATGTTTTCCATGCAAATTACGTAGGAGAAATTTGAAAACGCAACAATCACCGGTCATTTTGGATTTTTGTTTGAGGAAACCTCGGTCAGGGAAATCACGTGATTATCGTGACGCCATCATTTTTGAAAAGCTCTGTCTTCAAAATGTTTTCCGTCCACACTAAAACGCAAAGCCGGCGTTTTCAAATTCCTCCAGTTTGAATTAATAGCTAAGCTCTGTTCTTGTGAAGGATTATGGTGGACGGTAGGCCTAACCGAAGAAATAAAACTTAGTTTTCAAATTTCTGCGACGTAGTGTGGACGCGCGGGACCTAATCCTTGTTGCCCATGTTTCTAGTAGAAACACCTTAGAAATACAAAAAAAAAAAATTCCCTTCATGATATGATTGCCATATATATCAGTACATTTTTTCAATTGTCAGTTTTACTCTAAACATTTTGTGTAATTGAAAGTATTCCCAATCATAATTTATTTTTGTTTGATTGCTAAGCATTGATTGACAAGCACTCGGGAAGTGTCATAAGGAGAAAACATAGGTTGATTTGTTATATTGCTCGAAGAATATTGCTGGAAGGGTTGAAATGTATCTTTAAAGTAAAAGGAAGGGGTTTGTAGCATCTCAACAAGTGCTTTTAAATCATTCTCGGTTCCTTTTGGCACATTAAGGAAAAATCATCTGCTTCTGTGAATAAAGCATTAGACTGATAACTGCTTTCATTTTATCGATATCACACTAAAGACCGTAGACCTAGCGGCACGTACACTGCCATTTATTGACTGGCAAAAAAGCCGAAATGAAACCCTTACACTGCATAAGTTACCCCTATGCCTCGATAACCGAAAATCTTATTTTGAAAATCAGAACTAACTTTAGAATTGTACATATTAGTGCGCCAGTTAATTTAGCAAACTAAAAAACAACTATTACACTTTTACGTACTACATTTTACAAATTAATAGCTTTATGTGTACCTCAAAACAAACAAACTTACCGTCATTGTTTTCATGTGGTGAAGAACTGATATTGGAGAAAACCTACGATGATTAAACAGAGTAGTAACAACCAAAAAGAAAAGAAAAAGAGATTTCAGCACAGCAATAATCAACATTGGATGCGAAAACGTACAAGGCGGAATTTTTGCAACGCACCGTAAATCCGCATACCAGTAAAAACAAGATAAGTTTCCAGCTGTACATCATGGCCTTTTTCATGTAGTAAAACCCGTGAAGAAGTTTCTTCTCAAAATATAATGTTTTCAGTTTAAGTGACGATATTTTGTGTTCACGCGACCTCTAAATCAACTTGCAGGCGGTTACGTATGTTGCTGTAAATACAATTTCCGTTTCTTGTTCTTTTTCCTTGCCTGATAAAACTTAATTTATCATGTTTAATCACGTATTCACTGACTTCAATAGGTGATTATAAGGCTTGAAGGACCGTGGTTTGAAATAACTCTTAAAACGAATTTTGCCCTGAGGAATGAAATTTCGCCAAATTCGATTGAGAGTGCGACAAAATCAAAATCCTGCAAAATTAATCCTTCGTTATAAACTTAAGCAATATTTTTTTAACGATCTTCCATAACTTCATAAAATAAGTGAATTTTTCCTGCTAAAGGTGTATAGCTATAACTTACATTCAAGTGTTGCTCAGTAAAAAAAAAAGAAAAGAAAAAAAGAAAAAACAAGAGGTTCTATTCTACAAGTGAACTCTTCTAGTCGGATTAACATGGTCGTAGTTTGGATAAAACAAAGGACTGCTTGAATCTGGAGAGAGTTTATTTATTTTGCAAATGTTGTTGCTTTGTTTAGTGAAAATGTAAACTTTTCGGCGTCAAAATGTTATTATCCGCTGCTGATTCAAGCTGTGACATCTCCGGTGACATTTCATAACGACCAGCAAACAAGAGCACGTAATACTTTATAATAGAGTGCTGTAGTGGTTGATTAGGATAGTCCTCGGGGCAGAGTAGATTAAAGTCAAAATCACTGCTGGAACAAAGACAAAGTAGAGGAAATTGAATACGCAGGGAGTCTGTAATAAAAAAACACTAAATATATGGTGATTTGCTACTGATGGCTACTGAAGCCATTTTTTGTCGAGTAGGCAAAAGCAATACAGCGGAATTGGGATTTTTCAAATATAATTTCTTAACAGCCTATATAGGATTTGAAAATTTAAGAAAAGATTGGGTTTTATAGTTTAATAAACCTGAGCAATGTAATCATTCCCAAAACGATATTTATATCAGTTCTAATATACTGTCAATTCGATCGTAGCGCGCAAAAATAAACATTTGCAGTACTGAGTAGGAAAATATTTTGAGTAATATTCAAACTGGCTCTGCTGAAATCTCTCTCAAAATTTCTTGTAAGAGCCGTCAAAAATTATATTCTGGTCGAAATGTTTCATAATTATGTGGACTCCGAGTGTTAAGAAAAGTACCACACACATACCTGCCTGCCAAACATGCACGCTGGCTGAATGGTAAGAACGTCTTTCACGTCAAAAAAAAAAGAGCAACAAAATGGATAACGGACTGATTCAGAAATATAGTGCATAGACCTAACCGAAAACTAACCATGCATAGGCAATTGAAATTGAAATAAAAGATGAAGAAAAAGAAAGCCACTTTAACCTGTACAACATCTACTGTGCAGCATGCCAAATTGCAAATTTTCCTATATTGTTTGCATCATTAGTTACCAGAATGTGACCGTTTGAGTTCATGATGAAATATATCAAACACGACCGTGTTTGACCACATTTCCAAACACCGAGAAGAGAGTTGAAAATACGACGCGCAGCGGAGTATTTTTAACAAACTTCGAGGTGTTCTGAAATGTGGTCAAACCCTGTCTCGAGTGTTTGATATATCTTCTCAATCGAAACTAAAACTGAGGAGAAAACGAAGAAATGAAATCGTAAAAATCTACGCTAATTAAGATCACATATCCAAACACCGTCACGGTCATGATTTCCGTTGTCTAAGCTTCGTGAATTATTAATAAGTTTGAGAACGTAGTGTACAAATTTGTAATGATACTCAGTGGGGAAATAATTCGATGATCACCCTTAATTAAGGCTGAAATGAATAACAAAGAACAAATCATATCATGAAAACCATTAACAACAGTACCCGCAATGTTAGAGTGGTGCCGACAAATCTGCACACAACCAAAATTTCATGCCAAGTTTCTTAAAAACTCCAATTCTCGTACCATTTAAGTTCTGAAACATTTAAAGAATGAAAAATGTGAAATATTCTAATACACTGAGGTAATCTTAGAGTTATAAACACACACGTGTCTTACAAGGAAATTATTAAAGCATGCCCTACGAAAATCAGCCAATATTAGCAAGATGAGCAAACGAGAGCATAGGTAAACAGAATTATTTTTCAAAGTCATCGAAGAAGCGCTCGACTTTTCGTACACAGCACATTTGTTACATTTGCTTGTTAGATTCAGACTCAGAATGAATTCGCTGTTGAAACCTCTCGTTTGGTCTCTGTCGGTAATCGGGACCTTTTTCAGATCGGATGCAATGATTGAATGGTGTTGTCATTATGTATCACTGATTGTTTAGAAAAGACATTTCATTAAAATTCACCAAATGCGCAACTGTGGATAAAAACCACAAAACTGTCGATAAAAACCAGAAAAACGTGATTCAGCTCTCGTCATATAAGAAGTTGAGGAAGACCCACTGATCGGTCAGAATATCACAGCAACAACTTTTTTTTACAAGCTTGGTAAAATGTCATTTGGAGCAGTCTTTGCAGTATCCATCGCTGTTCATTTGTACTCAGCAGATGGTAAGTTCTCTTTTTGATTTAATTCTCGTCAATAAGTCAACATTCTGTATAGACGAGTCTTTCATACAATGTCAAAAAGAGCAAGTTAACTGCTTTGAATTTCTTTTGCGGCAAGGAAGCTTTCTTCGTTTAATGTCTTCCTTTGAGTATTTTTTTTTTCAGTAAATGCTGTACCTGCCGACTCAAATGTTCAGTTTATTGACTCATCATTACTGGCCGGATGAATAAATTTATACCGAGCCGAGATTGATTTAAATATTGTATTCTGTGTCAGAAAGTTGAAATCAGCTAAACGGTTTCACTCAGCAGTGAGGTTACTTTTGATCAATTTCATCTGGTTTTCCTTTTGTTGGTGGGACTTATCCTGTATAAAATCTGCCAAGGCCGCAATACAATGAAAGTGATTAATTGTGTCAATGATATTCGACAACATTCATTGTGAGAATAATTTTACAATGTCTTAATGACACTTGCTTTTCAGTTCATCGGTCGAACGGCTATTCAGTTTTGGAGTCATCTTTCATTTCTAAGTGTTAATTTGCAGGCGGTTGAGAGTAGTTAGGAAGTAAATAACGGCAGGGCATGCGTACGAAATGCTTTAAAAGTTCTGACAGAAACTATTGAAAACGCCACCGAAGTTAACATTGCCTTGTGGCAATACCGACTGCAAACACGTTTCATTTCAGTTATTCCAAGTCCTTCAAGCTATCAAACTGAATAACAAACTGACATTCGCTTGCCATACAATTGTACATCGCATTATTTAGCATTTTTGTAAATTAATTTCAGTTGTTTATACTCGCTTAAAGAATGTCAGTTTTTCATGAAATTCACGGAAATTGAAATTTTTACTTTCTGATTTCTAGGAGATGGTTCGTTGATAACTGGTAAAGTGTAACAGCAGGCTAGCTGTTAATATCGATTTCAGCAGCGTAGGTTCCCTTCTTGTGAAATCATTTATACGTGAAGAAAATATTAATTGCGTCTTTTTTCGTTTCTGTATTTTATGAAAATCACTATAGTCCTCTAGCCAATAATGATGCTTTAAAACTTGAACACAACAAAATTAATGTTCATCTATTAATGTTTCTGTCTGAACTATACTACGTGTAACAGTGTTCGTGGGTGGGATCAAATCAATCACGCAAGCGTCTTTCATTTGCAACAATGTCCTCTGCCAAACATTAAGTCCTTTTGTGCCCTTCACTTCTCAGAGATAAAGTTAAACAAAGAAAAATAATAAGTACGGATGTTTAAATCAACCAAAGGAGCTCCTTACGTCTGTCAAACGAACCCCTGCCTGTCTGAAAAACCAAAACATTAGCACTCTACTGGAGCGGTTAAAATTACAAATGAGGGTCATACAGCGAAACCTAATACGGCGAACCAATACTCTATGTAAAGACTCGAAGGAAATACAAATAGCTAGCCGGCGTAAAGCGCGGGTAAACGTCCTGCTTGAATGACCAAAGCAAAACACTAAATTCCAGTCCGGAAAGATGCGACAGAATATCAAACGCGGGGTGATTGCTTGTATTTTAATTATAAATCTACCACTGAGCGTTCTATCACGAATACCGTTCTCTTATTGGCCACGAAACCCTCTATCTATCTAAACAATAAATTGTTTCTGTTGAGGAACTATCAGCCGATAGTTGCCCAGCGGAAATTTGATGTTTCGTAAAACAAATATTTGCCTGAGAAGCAACGCGGCGTCGAGGCGAGCAAATATTCTAGTTTTAAGAACATCACGTTTCCAGGGGACAACTATCAGACCGATAGTTCGGAGACGTAAACACTCTATTTTCTTTACTGTTTACCACAAAATTTTCCTCTGCGTGCCGGTTCAAAAATCGTATTGAATTATTTTCAACTTTTGTAGATGAAAGTCGTGACAGCCAAATGAAAATGATTTGAAAAAGTAAACGGTAAAAACTTCGTCTGTCAATTTTTTTTTTCCATAAGCCCGCTTGTCTACAGAAACATATATTTTCATGCGCGACTCAGTATTGTTCACCCGGGTATTTTCTTCTGACGGGCACTATGGGCAGATAGTAGAAAGTTTAAGCACGACGTTTACGGCAGACGGCAAACGGCAAAGATTACCCCCGAATTTGTGTTCTTTTATTCTAATCCTTAATTAAATCACACAAAAAAAGGAAAAATGTGTCCTATTATTCACCGGAAATACAAATATTTTCACTCTACTGAATAGACAGCTGAATACAGACGGCAAAAGTTTCATTTTTGCCGTTTGCCGTTCGACGTAACGTCATGCTTAATCTCTCTAATGTCTCTCCGCCGATGAACATTATCGCATCATGTGTTCAATTTAAACCAATAAGAATCGGAGAAATATATCACCAAAGACGTCAAAATATATGGCAGGAAATCTCGTGCTTATTATCTTATTATTAAATATAGAACCATTCTGAATATCAGCCCTTGTCTAAGCCATAAATACCTCTAACTTTGCGACAGCACGCGTGGGAATTTAAACAATTTCTCCTGCTTATTCTCTCAAAAATCCCGGAAACAGATCTTAATCATTTTTCGGAATGAGTTACGTGGATACTTCACTGATTATTGTATTATTTCTCCTTGCTTTTTGTGATTCAAGTTTGTTGTTGAATAAGGTATAAGGCTCTAAATCCGACTTTGTCCAACACAACTTCTCTCACAAATAATTTCCCTCTACCGTATAATCTTAGCTCTACGTCTTCCAATTTTAACCCAATTTTCCTTCCCTCACAGTGGTGTCGGGAAGAGAATACAAGTTAACTGGAACAACCAATTTTCGCATTCAACGTGGAGAGGTCGTTACAGTAAAAGGTACAGTGACTGTGTGTTCTTTTGCTTTCGTCCAAATTTTTCTCACGACAATTAGGATGAGTTTTTGAACTGAGCAACGAGTTCTTGATTCAATTTATAGTAGTTTCTAATGAAAATAAAAATTCTTGACGCAAAAACACACAGCGTCCAATGCTACATGAAAAGGACTGCCTGCTTCCTCTTTCAATTAAAGTCTGAATTGCGCAAGGCTGATTACAACATTTTATGATCGAAAAATCATTGGATTGTGTAATATATTCGTAACCGGAAGTTGTGTTAAGCTGTTGTATTACCCAAGATGCTTAGAGAATAAAGTTGTTGTGTTGAGCAAGCCTAGTCAACTTGTGTTGTTATGTCACCGAGCCATACTTTTGCTAGTATGTTTCATTTTGGCGACGAGGATGGGATCCTCTACATGCACGAAGACGCATGAGAAATCCAATGAAGTTTTGATTTTCTCTGTGTGAGGAAAAAGGTTTGTTTTCGACCGAGGCAACTTGATCAAAGTTTGAGCACGTGCTATCAAAATGGCGGGAATTGGATTGTTTGGTCGTGTCGGCGAGTTCAGCCCTGAGCGAGAGACTTTTCGTTCCTATGTGGAAAGAATGGAAATGTTCTTCATGGCAAATAATATCATAGAAGAAACAGGCGAGGGTAAAGAGGAAGCCAATCTCGCAGTTGCAAATAGAAAACGTGCTATCTTTCTGACTGAGATTGGACCCGAAGCATATTCTACCCTGAGCAATCTGCTGGCACCAGTGAAACCAAAAGACACTCCTTTTGCGGACATTGTCAAAGCATTGGAGAAACATTACAATCCAGCGCCATTGGAGATAGCAGAGAGTTTTCATTTTGGAACTCGCTATCAAAAACAAGACGAATCCATCAGTGACTTTATTGTGGCCTTGAAGAAGTTATCGATTCATTGTAACTATGGAGAGTTTCTCAACCGAGCTCTGAGAGACCGTTTTGTGTGCGGATTGAACAATCCCAAAATACAGAATAAACTTTTGAACACCGAGGATCTTTCTTTTGAGAAAGCGTGCCAGATTGCAAAGTCAATGGAAATGGCAGAGAAGAACACCCAAGAATTCCGTCCTGTCAGTGCAAGTGATGACAGCCAAGGCATAGTAAATAAACTGGAAACTGTAAACACTAAGGAACCCTCATGTTACCGGTGTGGTGGTAAGCATGCTGCACCTAAGTGTAAATTTAAGTCAGCAAAATGCTACAAATGTAGCAAAGTAGGTCACCTTGCATCAGTTTGTCGCAGTAAAGATGTTGAGTCTGGCATGAAAACAAAACAACCAGGAGCTAAAGGTACTGTTCATAGTGTCTTAGAATCAAACACAGAAGGTTGTGATGATAATGATGAGTTAGGTATTTATTCCATGTATGCAGTTGGTACAGATAATCCTACCAACAAAAGTTATACTGTAGAAATGACCATAAATGGTTCACCATGTGCAATGGAAGTAAACACTGCAGCTGATTACTCAATAATGAGTAAGAGCACACATTCTCAGAAATTGAGTAATTTTCCACTTCGTCCGTCAAAAGTTGAATTGAAAACCTATACGGGTGAAACCCTTACAGTGTGTGGTGAAATGCTGTGTGATGTAGTGTACAAGGGCCATGAATATACATTGCCAATTATTGTAGCTGATTATGAGAAGAAGCCTACTTTGCTGGGAAGAAATTGGTTAAACCAGATAAGGCTTGAGTGGGGTGAAATATTTAGTTTAACAAGATCCGAGTTGGAAAGTGCCAAAAGTCAACTTGATGGATTACTAGTTAAACACAGTGAGTTGTTCAAAGATAGCTATGAGGGCATGAAAGGGTTGGAAGCACACATCACCATGAAAGATGGTGCAAAGCCCATGTTTATTAAGCCACGTAGAGTTCCATATGCACTAAAAGATGAAGTCGAAAAGGAGTTGGATAAGTTAGAGAAAAATGGGGTAATCGTTAAAACTGACAGATCAGACTGGGCAAGCCCAATAGTAGTTGTGCCAAAGGCTGACAAATCGGTTAGAATTTGTGGGGACTACAAAGTCACCATCAACTCAGCTGTTGAAGATGAGCAGTATCCCCTTCCCACCCAACAGGACTTGTATGCTGCCCTCTCGGGATCAAAATTTTTCAGCAAACTTGATTTGTCGCATGCATATGCTCAGCTAAGTGTTGATAAAGCAAGTCGTGAGTACCTGACAATTAGCACACACAAAGGACTCTATTCCTACACCAAATTACCATATGGAGTTAAATCAGCACCTAAAATATTCCAAGCTAAAATGGATATGATTTTGCAAGGAGTAGAAAAATGTGTGTGTAAGCAGGATGACATTCTTATTGGTGGTGTCAGTTGGCAGGAGAATATCAAAATCCTGGCTGAGGTATTGGAGAGGTTGCATAAATATAACCTGCATTTGAAGATGGCAAAGTGTGAATTTCTGAAGAGGGAAGTTGTCTATTTGGGTTTGAAGATAGATGCTGAAGGTTTGCATCCAGTTGAGGAAAAAGTGGCTGCCGTAAAAAGGGCACCAGTACCACAAAACGTCAGTGAGTTGAGATCTTTTTTGGGCATGGTCCAGTACTATCACTCATTTCTTCCAGGTTTAGCAACCACACTAGCACCATTACATGAGCTCCTCAAAAAGGGTGTCCAGTGGACATGGACAAAAGAGTGTCAGCAAGCATACGACGCTTGTAAACAAGGTCTCACCAGTGATGCACTGTTGGTGCATTATGATGGGGACCGTGAACTGAGACTTGCTTGTGATGCGTCCAGCTATGGAATTGGAGCAGTTATTAGCCATGTGATGGATGATGGCCAGGAGAGGCCAATAGCCTATGCCTCTCGGACACTGAGTTCAAGTGAAAAGAACTATGCACAAATTGAGCGTGAAGCATTATCAATTGTTTTTGGTGTAAAAAAAATTTCACCAGTTTTTGTATGGGCGTAAATTTACCCTGATCACTGATCACAAACCATTGTTGGCAATTTTCAATCCAAAATCCGCTATTCCCACACTAGCAGCAGCTCGAATGCAGAGGTGGGCTCTAGTACTTTCGGCGTATGACTATGAGATTGAATACAAAAGATCTGAAGACCATGCCAACTGTGATGCTCTCTCAAGGCTACCACATGAGGACTCCACAGTGGGAAGTGAGGGTGTGGTCTACAGTGTGAGGGTAATTGATGATGATTTTCCAATCACTGCAGAAGATATCGGAAAGGCAACCCTTGTAGATCCTGTACTTGGTAAGGTACATCAATTTGTGATGTCAGGTTGGCCAGAAGGGTGTCCTGATGAGACCCTCAAACCCTATCATAATAGAAGAAATGAGCTGTCCTGTGAACAGGACTGTGTCCTTTGGGGCTCTAGGGTGATTATTCCACCAATCTTTAGAGCCAAAATGCTGGGGCAGTTGCATTGGGAACACCCTGGTATATGTGGTATGAAAGCAATTGCTCGTACATGCATGTGGTGGCCAAAAATGGATCAGGAAATCGAGGAAGCAGTGAGAGTATGTACAGTATGCCAAAATGTTAGAAATGCCCCACCCAGTGCACCCCTGATCCCATGGAAGTGGCCAACTAGACCATTTCAACGGATCCATATTGATTTCTGTCAGAAGGGTAATGATTACTTCCTTGTAGTAATCGATAGCCACTCAAAGTGGATTGAAGTGAAACATATGAGCTCTACAACTACTGAACGGACTATTGATGAGCTCCGTTTAATTTTTGCTACTCATGGTTTACCTGAAGAGGTGGTGTCTGACAACGGACCACAGTTTACGTCCATTGAATTTACCGAATTCATGCGCAAAAACGGCATCAAGCACACGTTGGTTCCACCCTATCACCCTCAATCTAATGGGGCAGCGGAGAGGTCTGTGAGAGTTGTTAAGGATGCTTTAGTTAAACAGGTGCTTGAGGGTAAAAAGGGCATCTCTATGAAGCACAGACTTGCTAATTTTCTATTTCGGTATCGCACAACCCCTCACAGTACAACCGGTGTGACCCCCGCTGAGTTGATGGTGAAGCGTTGCCTAAGAACAAGATTAAGTCTGATTAAGCCTAATCTGGCACAAGTTGTAGAGAATAAGCAAGAGAAACAGAAAATGTATAAGGATTTGAAATGTAAGAGGGAAAGATCCTTTGTAAGAAATGACAGGGTGCGGGTACGAAACTCGAGGGCCAATTCTAAGACTGATAAGTGGATTCCAGGCACTATAATTAAAGTTTGTGGGCCCAGAACCTATGTAGTTAGGACAGGACACAAAACCAGATATGTGCACACTGATCACATGATAAGAGCACATGATAATGTACCAGATGATGTCAGTGAGCCAGATGTCGTGGTGCCTGAATCAAGTGGTCAGAAAATAAATGATGATAATGTGAATCCTCTCGATAGTACTTCTGAACCACATGTAGATCTGCCTGAAAACGAGGATACTGTTGTATCTCCTTTAGTTGTAAGTAGTCCACCTACAGTTTTGCGAAGATCTCAAAGGATTAGAAAACCAGTTGTTAAACTTAACCTGTAACTGTAGGTTATCACTATGTCTTGAGTATAGGTGCATCCTGAAAATCTGGGGGAAAGCAGTGTAATATATTCGTAACCGGAAGTTGTGTTAAGCTGTTGTATTACCCAAGATGCTTAGAGAATAAAGTTGTTGTGTTGAGCAAGCCTAGTCAACTTGTGTTGTTATGTCACCGAGCCATACTTTTGCTAGTATGTTTCAGATTGGAAGCAAGCATATACTGGTTACTTTAAATAAGCAATAAATCTAAATCCGCTTAACGCTTAATACTAATCTTGGTCGTAATCTTCAGTTTAGCTTGTTCCAAGCTCTCGGTTTTTGTGGGCGAGGACAAACGGGTGTGAATGGAAACGAAGCAAGCACGAATGCGAGGTTGATCTGCCGAGTGACTGGACGAGGCCATCTTCAATTAAAAAATGAATCAATATGCTTTTTTCTCTATTGACTAGGTTACTACAAATACTGCCTTGCATCGACCAGTTGTCCCTCCTGTATTCGACAAGTTTACTTGAACCTGTTCGGCACAAGCCGATGCCTTGCGAGCATAGGAAAGTCGCAGCTAGACTGTAAGGAACATCACTTCACTCACGTATACACCGCTCCCAATACAGCGGGCTCCTATGGTATTAAGGTACTGATCTATGAACCAATCAAATCGAAGGGATAACAAACTTTCAAAACTTTTGGTTCTGGAAAGAGGTCTATACATATATACAATGTACAAGAGTAATTCTACCTTCCGTACTCTTCTCAACCTAGGAGTCTAGTAGTTGCTCTCGTAAGGCCTGCGGAATGAATGGCTTGATACCCTTTGAGACGACAATAGAACAAACAACAGAAACAATGCCTCTAGCCCCAAAACATTAACAGCTGCTACCAAGCAAAAGAATTACACGCTTTCGAGAGCTGCTACACCTCTGCTAACCTCTGAAAGAGGAGCATTACTGTAATTAAATATACCTTATTGTAGTGGATATTTCTTAATAAAATCTACATTTTACAGTTGGACTGGCCCGCGGATAGCTTTGCTAGTCTAGGCGGGGCAGTCTATCAATAGTTACAAATGATTTATTATTATTATTACTTTTATTACTATAATCGTATCTATAACAAAATTCTCGATCATAATTGGTTCTCCGCGCGCCTATTTGTCACGTAATCGGCGCGCGATCACGGCTTCATCAGCTTCCTTGGGCTTCCTTCGCAATGTTTTCTACAGTTTTCAAAGCTCATGAAAAGCGCTACAGACGTTTTCGTTAAATACGTACATGTTCTCAAAAGACATTTTTTATTCCGAAATTTGTTATAGATATGATTAATTAGTAATCGGACCTCGTGTCGTACAATTCAGGGAGTAACCGTGCTCGTATTTCAAATCGGCCTCGCGCTTCGCGCTCGTCCAATTTTGAAATTACTCGCGCGATTACTCCCTGAATTGTACTCCACTCGGTCCAATTACTATTACTTATAGAAAAATAGAAAGTTAGAAAAAAAAGTGAATAAAATATAAAGAAAAATTGGGAAAAGAATGTGATTTAATAGATAATATATTTTTGGTTGTCTGTTTGACTGTTGGTTGGGTCTTTTTTTTTGTAGTGTATTTTTAGGCCTCGTCCGCATTAGAGAACCTGGAAGATGACGAGTTTGCGCGCCGCTTCAATAGCTTTGCGTCCTCGCTACATTATTTGCAGTGTATTCAGCGTTCTCTTAAAACGCTCTAGAATGCTAATAGTCAACGAGAGTCACCACCACCGTGGTGAGGGCCTGGTATCGTATGGTACCTTGTTGTACATTGCTATATTATATAAACAATAAGTTATTGTGTTTTAAGATGCAGGAGGTGCTCGAATATAATTGTAACTCTAACTTCGTTTCAAGCAGTGGACTCCTTGTTGGCACAGTCTTGGTTCAAGGTTAGTTCACTTAAGATATCTGTACACTGTACACGTGATATCGGTGTCAAACAATAGATACGCAACGTTCTATCAAGTCGCGTTAAATTCACGAGATCTGAAAACACCTCATTGATGACTGCCAGAGCTTGTTTTGTAAGGTGAAAATTTTGGAATAAATGAGTGCGTAGCCATGAATTTTGACATATTACTTGCTACGATTGACACACATATATAGAACGTGACACAGACGTACCACAGATATTTTGGGAGGAAATAAGGATAATCCAAGCAATTCACAATTTTAATCCATGGAAGTAATCAAAGCTAAAACCGGGTTCATAGCAAATTGGGATTTGCCAAGTTAACAAGTTTACCAAACCGGAATTTCAACGCGTACGCCCTTTTAGGAAAGCACTTCGCTTACACACGTTTTCAACAGATTTATCCTGACAACACGTCTCCAAGGCGCGTGGGCCTATTTTTCGAGTGATCTATTGAAAAGAATTCCGGTGTATGATTGGTTACGTATGACGTATTATGCGTGTGACCTATATGACATAATGGCGTCTAAGGCACTCAGATCACGATTAAGATAATATGGCTTAGCAACCAATTAAAACGTACTTTTAACAATTCGATCTTTTATCAGATGGTAGCTCTTTTTTGTTTAACTCTACAGAGTTATTTTCATGTTTTCTTAACCTTATTTTCTCAGAACCGCCCTCTATAATAAACAGCTCCAGTCTTCCAGTTGTTTTCTCCGGCGATTCTCTCACTCTTCAGTGTTCTGCGCGCGGCTATCCTCAACCGGTTATCCGCTGGTACAAGGACGGTAGTTTGGTTCATGAAAATACAAGTCTTCAGTTTTCCTCTCTCAACGAGTCTGACACAGGGTTTTATCAGTGCAACGCATCTAACATTGCTGGAAGTGATACATACGAAGTTGAAGTCCTGGTTAGAGGTAAGGTACCGTTGAGAATCTGTGTAGTTGATAATGTGTAATGTTGATTTTGTAAATAAGCTTTTATGGCATGCAGTATTTTTAATTGAAAATAGCTCTCCTAAACACATTCGGAGAAGAAATTGAGAAGAGCCGTGACCTAATGGCTAATACGTCCAGTAAGCTCCAGTGTTCGAGCCTTGTCGTCGTGTTTTTCTGTTTCGTTGTTGCTTTTAATTTAATTGTTGTCATGTATCGTGTTATGGTGTCAGTCAAGAAACAGTTCTCGTACAGTACCTCTCTTCAAGGACTGGCTACAAAAAAAACCTCTTGGACTGACCGGCCTGGTAAAAAGAGTCTACACTCATTTTCATTCAGGGGGAAAAGACATATTTCTCGCATTGAATCTGGAATAAAGTGCTGCTGTATGGCCAACCAAGCGTCCGTTTTTGCTTTATGCAATTATCAAACACGAAAGACCATGCTTGACCATATTTCCAAAACAACGAGAAGAGAGTTGAAAATACGACGCGTAGCAGAGTATTTTTTTGACGAACTTCGAACTGCTGGAGGCAATTGAAACCTTTACTCACTCACACCAGGTGCCAAGTGCCAAGTAGAACACAATTCACCTCCATGATCTTCTGTCCTAGGCCGATCTCTTGGTCCTTCATCATCTGCAGCTGCCTCCGTGCATCGTCCAGTGTTTGCTGTTATCGTTTGTTATTGTCCCTGGCTCTAAATTTCAGACATTGTGCATGGCTGTTCTTGCAAGTGCTTATTGATCAGTCCATTAATTCAGTTTTTCCCTAACCATTTACATTCCTTTCACCTATTAGCGGCTTTAACTTTCCTTTCACGATCTTTATAATTATAATGATTTTTACACTTTATTCAAGTATGCTGGATAATCAGCCCAGAAAATTTACGTTAGAACATAAAACGGGGCCCTGTTTTCTTTTCAGAAAGAAGACCAATCATAAACCAGACCATTTTAGCACAAGACGCCGACAAGCTGCTTCAAAAGTGAGTGATAATCTAGACACAACACGTCACATGGAAATTTTCTTTTCTTTTAGTGTATTTACATTAGTATCCGGCAAGCGATAAAAACTCTCCTCAAGTTAATAAACCTGCCTCAGAAACTGCTGTGTCAGAAACTGAACACCATATTTCATTTAGAGTTCGTTTGAAGGTGACTTGCTACAGAGCACACCACCGTCTTTTTGAAAGAGCAGATAACTTTAACAGAACCGAGAATAGGGCCAACGCTCACAATAAAATACTTATCGTACCTCTCTGGTAGTCTTCGGTGGCATCTCGAGCGAACTCGGCCAAACCCTGGTTCGTATTTTGGCGAGCCACAATCAAACCAAAATACCCATGATCAGAACAAACGAGCCTGAAACTCTACGGAAGCGTACCAGAAAGGTACAGTTAGATATTAACCGTACCCAAACATCAGTGACTTGATATCGCAGGACATCTGACGTGACGCGGCGCCTGATTGGCTAATTCAAATTTTGGCTACGGTAAAGAAGAAATAATATATTCTCTTGTTTGGATTGTGCCGTTGGATAAAGCTAATTCTTTTTTTTCTTTAACAGTGATTCAGTTGTCTTTATAGCCCTCCTCACACACGACCTCTTCTCAGGTGACAAGGCGTTCAATATAAAGTTGGTTTGGATGTTACCCAACTATGCGCGCTATCTGAGCCACGAGCCTCGGACAAATGTCACTACTCCCTACCCTGGGGAACATAATTTTGAGGTAGGCTGAGAAATAAGAGAGGAGCTGGGAACAAAGCTGATCAATAAAGAAAAACAGATTTAAATCATTGGCTTTAGTTACTAAGCTTTAGCGTGATTGCATTAAAAAGTATTCCAGTTTTAAAAATGCAAATGTCTCATACAAACGTTTCTCTATTTAAAAGTTCGTACCCCCAGACAAAGGTTTGTCCCCACAGACAAAGTTTGTACCCACAGACAAAAGTTCGTACCCCCAGACCAAAGTTCGTAGCCACAGACAAAAGTTCGTAACTCCATACAAACGTTCGTAGCCCCCTAGACCAGTTTTCAATAGTCAGATGCAAAACATTTTTTTAGGGTGGCCAACTAAAGGGAGAAGAAATTTTATTTAGTTTTTTAAACTTCGGCCATTTCACCATCGACAGGGTAGTTTATCCCATCAGTTGTAAGGACCTTGTTGACACAATGATCCACAGCAGTTTTAATTTTGCTTATCTTTGGTCAGATTGAGCAAATTCAACTTGGGGCATCCGTGGAAATCAATATTACGGTTCAAATTGATCACAAAAGCACACTGTCCGTTGGTAGACACTTCCTGACAATACCGACTTTCCTCATGTATGAACAGCGCATGGCAAATGGTGCAACGAAGATTTTCGTGGGCTCAGTTGAATCGGTCACAGTCAACTTCACAGTGAGAGAAGGTACAAAATCTGTTGACATGGTTTCCATAACCTCCATCGCAGTTATTAATTATGATTGCTCAGATGTAATATATCAAACACGAAAGACTGTGTTTGACCACATTTCCAAACACCGAGAAGAGCGTTGAAAATACGACGCGTAGCGAAGTATGTTTGACGAGCGTCGATGTGTTTGGAAATGTGGTCAAACACTGTCTTGAGTGTTTGATTTTTCTTCTCAATCGGAACTAAAACTTAGGAGAAAAAATCTTTAAAATCTATGGTAATTAAGATTAGATGTCCAAACATCAAGTTTGAGATCACGTCACTCATATCCTTTAACTTAGTTTAAAAGAAAAGAAAGGGTTCGCCGCAAAATCAATGTAGCTTTCCTAACTGTAAATTCTAAACGTCTTCCTCGAAACTCATCCTCTCCTTCTCAGCAATGCACGTGGTGAAAGGACACTGAAAAATAGGCCTCAGGTAGCGTTATGCAATTTCAGGTAATCTTATGTACTTCTGATTACTTCCTGGCAGATGTTTCCAGAGGATTTCTGATGAACCCACTGTCTGGTGAAGTATACTTTTGTAAAGAGAAGAAAAGGTGAACTTATTAAAATATCTGATGGAATGGCTCTGACAAAATTAAGGCCATTGTGCAAAGAGTTTTGGGTAAACAAAATGAGAAAAACTATTCCCCCTTCTAATAATACCCAAATGTGATCGATGTTTGTTTCTGCCAGTTTAAACTTCCACTATGTGAATAAACTGGCTACCTGCCTCACTTAGTATCGTATAGCCGCTAAAGTTTTTACTACGCTCATTCTTGTTTGTTTCTAGTGATTCTGTTCCCTCGTGCTATGTGTCATTTGATGGTGCTCAGTGGACTGGTTTGTACTCTATATAGCTTTATAATTTAATGAACTATAATTAATTTGAACCTTTTTACGGTATTTAGACGGTCTCAGTGGCTTTTACATCGATCTGACGTAAAAAATGATACGTTCTTTTGAATGAGTGTGGGCCATTGAACGGATGTCCTTTCCAATCAAAACGTCAATCAAGAACAATAAATAGTCCCATTCAAGTAGCTGTGGTAGTCTAACTTTACATTTAAACAAACTAGACACTTAAAGAAGGTTACCGATTTTTAAAATAGCCGGAATGTACATCATGTATGCATCTGCTTTTCGCGGGGGCCTGAAGTTGTAAGTCTTCTAGGATTTCTTTGCGAAGAATGACCAAAGGAAAAAAAAAAAGGAAGAAAAAAAATAGGAGGAACTTACCAAAGCTAAGGCAGGTTTCTACCTTTTAATCTTCAGATTACTTTAGCAAATTCAAAGCGGGTGCGTAATAAGTACTAACAATAATGTCAAAATTTTAAACCTTTCATTTTCCCTTAGGAATAGATTCGCGAGTAAAGATGATTTCTGGAATGATTGTAAGCGGTTTGCACAAAAGGATTTTTGCCGTGACAAGAAATGACCGATGTCACGTGGTCAGTGAGAATGGCATTATTTGGAGTTGCATAACGCCCGAGGAATGGCAACAGGAGTCATCTTCAAAAGATTTTGTGCGTGCTGTCTCAGTTCCAAGAAGCCTTAAATCAGCTCTTCCAGAAAGTCACTTTGTTAACTTGAAAAATGATGGAACAGTTTCTTACGGAGGTAAATATAAAACGACGGACATTAGGCCCAAATTCCTTCAATGAACTGCAAATAAGTTAAATTATTTTAAGTAGGGTTTCTATCAAGCAAAGAAATGCGCTGAGATTTAAAACGACATGACTGGCTTCTAAGTTTCAACTGCACTAAAAATACAAAAAGGTGACAATTTTTTGAAGTAAAGGATCTCGTAGTTCGATTCATATCAATAAGGTAAGAAAAAAACCGGCAGAATTCATGACGTAACCTTTTCTTTAATAATCGTTTCCTCAAGCACGTTGTAGTAATTTCAAAACAAATATGTCACCGATTCCACTGTTTCCACATTATTTACTTCCTGTGCAACAACTAATAGGCCATTTCCGAGTTACGTTGTGCCTCTATTTCAAAACGAGTCTTCGTGCAAAACCTTTCATATGAAAATGAGTTTGATTTGCATGGAAAAGAACCTGTAGGGGGAACTCATTTTCATATGAATGGTTTCGCTCAAAGACTTGTTTTGACACAAAGGCAAAATGCAGCACGGAAATGGCCTATTAGTTAGTTAGTGGGATAGACCGCCTGTAGGGGATTCTAGGTTGGAATCTTTGCATGTTTTGTTAACTAATCGACAAGCCTCGTTAAATTTAATTGTCTCCCTCCACCCAGCTGTGCAACTGGGTAACAGGGTATTGTTCGAGGGCAATCCTCTAAAATCCTAGGATCTCGTGCATGATGGATTAGAATAGTCCTATCCCCTTCTCAGACCTTTCTATCCCAGCGTTTCTGTAACCTCCTCTCGAACGTTGGAATGTTGATGTTACTATGGTTACTGCTTTCAGGATCAGGGAGAGGTCTACACAGGAAGGATAAATTAGGAGTGTGGAGGTTGGTGGCGTTATGGGACTGTTCATAAGTGATTCTGGTCTATATGGATCATACATCGTTATTTAATGATGGGACAAATATCAGTATCAGTACATTTGTCGCACGGTTGCATATAACTTAACTGCAATGTCTAGAGGGTCGATTTTTCATTTTTAACGTACGCCTGTGACGGGCCTGCTCTACTTACCGTTGTGGATCCCTCGTCAAAAGCATCAGAGGTTCCGGTTTGCTACGTGGCCTGAGACTAGTCTGTTCTGCGCGCATGCTTTGACGTAGAGCACGTACTTCGTGTTAGATATAGCTGCTGTGTACCCGCTATTGGAACTCAGCGTGCTTTTCTATATATAGAGATGCACGACTGGCTCTTGAATTGCCCCTTCTTAAATGTAAATAATTTCACTTTTTCGTGTTGTATTCTAAACCAAATAGAAGATGGTGTTCCTATGTTTTATAAGAAAGTAATGCACTTTTGAGGTCTAGAAAAAACTGCTGAAAGAACTCGCGTCTCGCTCATACGTCCAATAGCAGTTTTTCTAGACATCAAGCGTGCAATATTTTCTTAGAGTACATGAAACACCATCTGCTATTCAGTAAATACATTTCCGGTGGGCTAGCCTGCGAACAGATTGTCATGCGTTGAGGCAGGAGCAAGGTCGATCGATGAGGAAAGCCGTGAGTCTGCTGCTCCTGCCACAACGCTCGCAGGCTACCGCTGGGCAGACTAACGAGTGGAGTTCGAAGAATTCTAAATTAAATTTCAATCATTTTATGAAGTTAACTTTTCATAGAGAATGTAGGATCTTTTTCTCGTATAATGCTTCATCTACAGTGAATGAATCACATTTACTCGTAAAAAGTTTTATACTTTTATTATTCATGTTTGTTTTCTCGTCTACCAAAAGATATCTTAACTTTTTTTTTTCTTTAATTCTGCTCTTCTAAAGGAGAACCTCATATACATGTGTTTTAAAAAGTAAATGAGAGATCGTTGGAATCTATATTTCTTTGCAATCTTGAGTTTTTCGTTGCCGTAGTGTTTGGCGAGATCATGAGGTCCCTAAACGGTGCACAAATACACTCTTGTAATGTGCTTATCTTAAAGTCTTTTCCAAAATAATGCATTTGTCCTGAGAAAAAACACTTTGTAGTTTCTTCACTCATCGATAGTTACACGAGGAAAACCATTCAGGATCGTTTAGCTTTAGAAAACGTTTTTAAAAGTTAGCTCAAAGGATCGGCTACTTCTAGACCCTTCTGAAATTTCTAAAGCCGGGACTGATGCAATGTAACTTAGCTTTAGAGGGCTTACCTCAGGAAAAAGGCCTGTAAGTTACCTTCTCCCTCTCTTGGTTGTAAATAAAACCTGTTATTGCAACAGGGCCTAAAAGTTGTGCAGTGGTAATATATGTTACCTGCATTGAAAAAAAATGTCGTGCCACACAAGTGCAACAATTACTGACGGTCGCGCCCATTGTTTCTGCGCATCCTTACCGCGCACATTATTCATGTTAGATGTACAGCGACGGGCCACGTCACGAAATACAAGCAAGTCTACAGACTTGCTTGTATTTATATATTTTTTATAAGGCTTGGTGCCGGTTGCGCTAATTTCACCCGCAGTTACTCTTAGATGGTCGAAGACCCCCTAGTTTCTTTTCATAGATCATTTCCTTTACTGATTTTCTCCATTTTAATTACAAACAGACAGAGGCAAACGTTTACTTAATAGACTTAGTTGTGTTGAACTGAGTACGTTTACCTGATGTAAATGTCATTAATGCTGCTTCTGTTATTGCTGATAGTTTGTAGGCTAACTCGTCTTAAAATAATGAAAGCTTCTAAAATCGCACACGGTCTTCAATGAGCGTTATCTCGAAAACAAGCACGGTGACTCCCCATTGTTTTCGCTTACTGCATGGCAATTCAAATTTTAAACACGTTTGTACGTGGGAACGTTTTTGTAGTTCTAATCAAAACATGGCATACCCTTGTTGCTATTTCAAACCTGGTGATACTGATAAAATTTCATGTTGTTTGAATTTAATGTTTCAGTGAACAAAAAGCATTTTCAATTAGCAATATTCGGCCCTATCGGCCTTTCGAATCTAGTATTTACGAGACGTCTCCGTCATTTCCTAATCTTCTTAACTCATGAAAAATGACTTGTTCATTGAGATCCTCTAGTGTTTTTAATACATTTACAAGCACGTAGGTGACGAAAACCGGGGCAGAACTATCTTTAAAAATATATTACCAGTTGAACACTAAATTAATAATTCGCCCCATTGGTTTAGTTCTAAGTGCCAAATTGTCAATTTAAACACTAACCTTTTAAAGCTGTTGTCGAGCTTTGTTTAAATAATACTTTACAAACGAAATAAACAGAACTGTTTCGCTATAAATTAATGGGGCTCAAAAATATGTGTTCGCTAAATTAATTTCTTTTAAATTCCAAAACTCACCGTTACTCACTCATACAGCTGTAGCAAAAAAGTAATTAAATTGTAGTCTAACTTTAATGTTAAATTACTGGGCATGATAGACAAAAAAAAAAAAAAAAAATACATTACAAGCGAAAGGAAAATAACGCTTACGTAAGCATTAGACCTTGAACTAGAATTTAAAACGTGTTGATAAATTGCTCCTTTTTGTTTTAATCAAAAGAAACATACATGTAATAGGCTTTTGACAGAAACTAATTAAAACGTTTTTCCGCTTAACTGCTTGTCTAATCTTTTCGTTAATAATTCATTTTGTTTCGCCTTCTCAGCAAAATATTCTATACGCAAGGACTTTATTTTGAAATAGCACAGTAGCCAAAGCTCAAATAATATAACTAATCTCGTCCTGGAATATACAGCCAAGAAGAGGCAAAAAAAGCTGGGATAATGTTAATTGTCTCAACTTGAACTTTGGCCAAAAAAGCTGGAAAGCTGGTATGATTTTTGTTTCCAATATTCCACCGACAGTCGGTTTGTTAATATTTGGCACACAGTCGCGAACATTTTAACATTTTAATTAAACTAATGTATTCTTTGTTATGCAAGAACATTTTAAGTCTGCCCCAAGACAGCTGTCAAAATATATTTTTAATATATACAACGGACCAATTGACCACTGCGTGATGTTTATCTTACAACTGGTTGTAGAAATAACTTTTATATCCTCTCTGTCGAAAGACTTGATAAATTTTAACTGGATTCCTCCCTTTCCCAAAATTAAATTAAATTATTTACGAATGTTCTCACTTGGAAATGTTATGGCTGCCCTTTAAAGTGTTTTTGTGTTATATTAGAACCAATCAAGTAAGAATTAATGAAAAAGCTCACATTTTGGGTAAATTATTATTTATTCAGGAACTTTCATTTAGAGCATTTGATTGATGTCTACTACATTTGAAGTTTTTTATAGTTTTTCCTTTGAGAAAATGCAGCCAGAAATTCAGCCAACATCTTTGAATGCGGAGCTCCTTAAATTTTCACGAAGTTACTGAGCCACGATATTCAAAATCCAGATCTGAGCAAAAAGGAAATTGAACTTCATTTAAAGTTTCGGTCGTAAAAATGGACAATGCCACTAACTCTTCGGTCACTGGTTCCAAGGGAGAGAGTTTTGAACTGATAATCACAAAAACCTCGATTTGTATGTTCGTTCTCGTTTTGTCCTTAATTGAAAACATTGCGGTTCTTGTGATACTAAAACAGAACTGTGGAAATCGAATGAGAACTGCTAATAGCTTTTTTATCGCAAACATGTCAGCAGCCGACGTCCTCTTTGCCGCGCAGAATATACCACATGCATATAACAATTATATCCTGAAGGGCCGATGGATTCTTCTGGGAAACATTGGAATGGTTTTCTGCAAGATCGACGTTTTCTTTTCTCTCATTTCCATGGTGACCACAAATCTTACCATCTTGGCCATCGCTGTTGATCGAGTGTTTGCCGTGTACGTTCCCTTCAGAAAAATTATCACTCGAAGAGTTTGCCTCTCTATTATTTTCCTGACATGGTTCATTTCCACCTTATTCGCCTCTCCCATGCTGCATTATGCTGATTTGAAGAGCAAAGGCGAAGACTTCATAATCTGCAGCCTCACGAACGTAGAAGTTTTGAAAACGTGGTATACGGTTTTGGCGGGAATTTTAGCAACGACACTCATCACAATGCTAACTTTGTACACTGCCATTGGAGTGAAACTTGGGCGCCGAAAATTACCTGGCAACGCTAGCCAACGAGGCAACAGACGGAGAGAAAAGCGCAATCGCGACATTTTCAAGATGCTCATCACGCTAATAATTGTGTTTCATGTGTGCTCGTTACCGATTTTCACTCTACAGTTGTCCTACACTCTCGGATTCTATGAGCTATTGAAAATAAACCAGATTCGTTTTATTGCCCTTCTGTTGTTCTTCTTGAATGGCGCAATTAATCCCATAATTTACGTCACTTTTAATGGGAGCTTTCGCGATGGTGTGAAGGCGGCTCTGCCAAAGTGCTGCAAATTCTCCAGAAGTGTTGTTTACACTGTTGACAGACATGCAGGCACAAGTAGGAGAAGCGCAGACAGCGGAAATTCTGGAAGGTCTTCGACTCAGCTTTGAATGGAAAAATCAGAGAAAGGTCTGCATGAAGTAAAACGACCTTTGCATCTATGAGTGCCGTAAGCAACCAGAACCATTGAAACTAATAATGATTCACTTTGTTCCCTAACTGCAAGTGAGAGCGAAATTCATTGTACTTTATAACAGCTTAAGACAGTGGTCATTTGTCCTGTAGCGCTCAAACGGTATAAATGCAAAGAGCCTATAACATTTACTCCATTGACAAGGACAAAGATGACGGCTAAAAATTACATCCATTTGAGCTCGGTTTTTATTCAGATTCCTTTTTCTTATTGATTTACATGTAAAACAACTGGCAAGACATCGCATCATCTACAGTATGGGTATGTTAGACCCTATATTACGAACTCACAATATGACCAGTTCACAGTTGATTGCTCAGTCGGCATAATCGTGGGCGTTGTTTTTAACATCGAATTTGTGGTAGTAGATATAATATTATGTATGTAGGAAGAGTTTATCATGTAAATCGTGATTTTAATCTTACTGCAAGATTTAGATCAGTACTTCTTCTATAAACACAGTCTAGAACAAAAAGCGCAGCGCCAAAAAAAAAAAAAAAAAATTTGAACCTCTTTGTTGGATAATTTAAATGCGCATAATAACTTCTCTTTTTCCTGACAGTTATCACTTATTCCTGTCTGCCTTGAAGATGTCATCGACAGTCTTTCCCTTCGTTTTCGACGATTTCCATAATGTATTATATGGGGAACTAATTGTTTGACACTTCTAGTAAAGTAGCGCGAAGCATTGTAGTATAGTGAAGTGCAGTGTACTTTTTTCATTGTTATCTCCTGTGGTCTTAATTATACTATATTGTCTTGTTGTCAATAATAATAATAATAATAATAATAATAATAACAATAATAATAATAATAAACATTTCTAGTGGCTGCAGCTCCGTTAGCTTTGAGTGGTACGTCTTTTTTTCTTTACAACTATAATTGTTAGTGTAAACATAAGGGCATAAGTGCAAGCACAAACCGACATGCACAAGCGAGTGGAGTCCTTGAACAATTATGATCAACACTACATGATGGCAGCTCAATATCAAATTTTAGGGGGTTTTTTTGGGATCGCAACATCATTAAAGAATGTCGCGATAAGGTGAAGCTTAAGGTTCTCGTTGAAATAACACGGGAAGTAAAGAAGACGCCATGAATAAAGGCTCCTCTTTTTGTAATTCATTGTACTTCGATTTCTCCCAGGTGCACACTCAGTTGGGTACTGGGAATTTTGCTTGAGATTTATACTTGTATTTATGTTACGATGGTGACCCTGACTTAAAAAGGAAATTGTCTTTTTTTTTCTAAATTCTGCTGGTAAACAAAGTTTATTTTGGCAAGATGCGTCATTGGAGGTATGCCAAACACGGCCCCCAGCCTAGCTAATGTCTTCTCTTGTTTTAGATACCTCCCGCCGCCTCCCATTCAAAATCAAGAGACTTAAAAAATGATAGCTAATCATTCTCTGGCCAAGATTGATTTGAATGGCTTTCTTATTTGTTCCCTTAATGTGGATGTGCCCATTTTGTGTATTTTGTCCGACAGCTGATTCAAGCAAACAGCTGAACAGAATCGAGTTTCTTCGTTCGAAAGACACTCGATAGCTAGCAAAATGAATATCGAGAGTGCAACGAAACTCAGTGCCAACTCCACCATGAATTCCACCTCAGATTCGTCAAAAGGTTCACATGAATCACTAACACAAAGAAAGAATATTACTGTGTGGGTGATTTTCCTGGTGTTTGCGTACTATTTGGCGATTCTTCTCTCGTTGGTCGGTAACATAGTCGTCATCAGAGCTGTTAAAAGGATTGGAGGGGCATTGCGAAGAAAAGTACACTATCTCTTCATAGTAAACTTGTCCGCAGCCGATCTTCTCTTTGCTGCCGAGACGATTCCCATGATATGTGTGCATATGTTATTAGGCGGCGAATGGCTTATCAAAGGTCGTTTTGGTAATTTCCTTTGCAAGTTCGACGTGTTTCTCTCAGCAGTTTTAATTCTTACATCGAATCTAACGATTTTATCCATTGCTGTGGAGAAGTACTTTGGGGTCTTTTTTCCACTTAAGACGATGGTTTCGAAGAAACGGGCGTATTTCATTATCGCAGCCACGTGGATCGCAAGCGCAGTTTATGCCACTCCACTGTTTTTCTTCGCCTATCTCGAAAAAAGTCCCGATGGTAAAGTCACCTGCTATGTTTGCCCGAACTGCGAAAAGGTGAGACGATGGTTTATATTTCAAACGGTTCTGTTGGCTGGCGGATTTGTTACAACATTGGCTTCATATTCAGCAATTGGGATTAAGATATCGCTCCGAAAAGCGCCTGGAATTCAACTGTCTGGAGTGCAACGAAACGGACGAGTCAGAAAGCACAAGGCGATAAAAATGTTGGCAATGCTGGTGTTTGTATTTTACGTTTCCTTTATACCATTTTGGATTTATCAGCTTTCCCTTCTCTTCAGCTTCCACGAGAAACTGGGTCTATATTACAGCATCCTTTCACCTTTCTTAATGCTTTGCAACGGAGCTGTGAACCCCGTCATTTACAGCGTGTATAACATGGATATTCGCCGAGAGTTTGTGTCCTTATTTACCTGTCACTGTAAATCACCCTGTTCAGCGGTGACGTTTCAAACAAACCATGTGAGAAGGGGAAATAGTCAGAAAAAAGGTTGTACAATTGAAAGAAAAAAGATTTATGTTCATAATAACAACCTGTATGAAGAGACACGTCTGTAACTATGGTGACTTTAGAACATGCACTTATTACTCTTCAGGTGATAAATATTGTAACGTCAGCAAGTTGATTCGATTTTTCGTCAAAACCTGCAAACGTAAAATTAGCGTTGGAAAGCCACAAAGGATCCGGAGGGTTTTGATAAGATAACTGACACGTGGCAAAAGCGAACTTCAATTTTGCTGTCACCTCACAGCCCATTCTGAGAAATGATAAATTGTGTGTTGACTTCAGTGTCTTCAGTTGCCGACGACTGACAAAATACAACTGATAATAATATCAAGCGGCCCAACATTTTTCAAGCGTCTAATCTCTCTACGTGCTGGAGATCGAAAAAGAAAAAAAAAAAGTGAATTTGAATGAAAAATCGGGTCGAAGACTGATTGAATTTAAATATGGATCTTGTATACTTTCCACGTTGCTGTACATTTCATTTAAATTTAGTCCTCCTTTCATTTGGATCAGGAAATTATAAAAGTCATAACAATTACCCAATATCAAACTTGAAGTTTCCAGAATATGCTCAGTTTAAACCTTTTTTGTATTGGAGCAGATCAAACAAACATGTCATCAGTGCAGCAAACAAAACCACAGTGAAAATAGAAAATGGTTATTTAACTGATCTTTGCCATTTTGTTTCTCTTGTACAGCTCAATAGTTGCCGGAAAAAGAAACTATCTGATTACAATAAATAACCTTTTCGCGAAAGAAGAACCGATTCCACTCCCTTCATGCAAGACTTCGGAGAACATTTATACCACGCAAACACTGACAATGACAATAGCCAATCAGAAGCCGGTAAAGTAGGCAGGACTCATTTTGTAATCATTCTTATGACGTCACTGATCTAAGTTGGTTGTCCGGATACTTACTAAGTGCTTACATAGATTGTTCTTGCTGCGTTTCATCGCGATTGAGCTTTAGTTTTAAACTTTGTAAATTTAAATCCAGAAGGGAAAGGAGCCTTCACTTAGGTGCTAAGGAAGTAAATAAAATCCTCTGTCCTCACAAACTATTGTTGCTTTTTCTTTGTTTTTAAGAGCTATGAATTGTTAACTTTCATTTAGACGACTGGTCAACGGAAGCCTGAGTAATTCTGAAGTATAATAGAACTAACCAACTACGAAGTGAAAGTAAGATAGAGTTTATTACCAAAATGCCTTCTTTGTCGCTCTGTCAATTATCTTATTCACAAGGCACATACATGTCAGAATCCCGTCACAACACCAAGGTAATCAGTTCAAAATATAATTTGTAAGATCGCCATTGTGTAGTTGCGCAACTATGGTGAAAAAAACCTCACTTCCCGTCAAAAAACGAGGCTGGAGTTTATTGGGCTTTATAGACTATCTCTTGAAGCTGATCATGATAAACTAGGAAGTGTGGTTTTCCTTTATGCGACGGATTTGTAACAGTTCCCGTTATGCAAGTAGTGCAGATGTATTCCTGCCGATTAGCCTGAGTGGCAAGCGTTCCTGTACGAAGAGCTTGTTTTGCATTGTGGCCGCGCGTAAATTTGAGCAAAAAAGTCGACAAAACAGGTTGTTTTTGCTCTCGCTCCAATTTGCGCACGGCTACAATGCGGAAAAAGATCTTCTATGCGGAAAAAAACTCTTCGTTCGGGAACACTTGCTACGCAGGTTAATGCTGCCGAACTTTCCTCTTTTCTTTCACTATTGCTCTTTAGATTACTGTATGGGTAATACCATGTTATTAGAAGTCAAGAAGAAGCTTGACAAAATATTTTGCGTCATAAGACTATTACTTTTTTATCGACCTACAGTTCCAACCGGTCGTGATCAAGAGATATTATTCGTAACTGTTTAGTACAAGTCGAGACTCATGGTCATATACATGCATGTATAGAGACAACGGGACTTTTTCTGTCAATTGTCTCTATACCGTAATTAGACATATCACTATTAGCCTAATGTCTTTCCTTCGGTGAAGTTTTTTTTTTCCTGTCAATCTCTCGAATATATATTGACCGTGGCTGATTTCTTGACGCGAGATAAATCGCACGAAAAATTTTACCAGACATTTATTTTATTTTAGAAGCTTTTTCTGAATTATCGCGAAAATGAAGGGCGAGAAGGTAGTATGTTAGAGGTTGAGTTTTTTTTTTTTTTTGAAAGCGAATTGGCGGTTTATACAGCAAGTTCATTAGTTTAAATGAGGCACGTACTGCGGAAGACGACGTTTTTGCGTAGGTAAATGTTAGTCTGAAAGCAGCTTTAATGTGCTCAAACAATTTAAAAATGATTCTTTATCGCCAATGGCATTCGCAATCATGATAGAATACTCAGAACACAGACCATCTGACCCCTCCACCACAGGGTGCACTCCTTTTAACACTTCATTCTGTGAGGTATATTTGATATCCACAGTTTAAAAATAAACTTTGCACACATCCCTGCAATGGACTAGCATCCCATTCTACTCCAAGTTGCTTCGTGCTATGGAGGCCGGAGATACGTGCCAGTCTGATGAGTCACCGGCCTCGAACGGAGCTTGAACCCTGAGGCCGAGGAACACTTTTATATTCTATTCAGCTTCACAGCTATTGTGTATTGATATTTGAACTTGTGAAAAGAAGCAAGAGCATTTTTGAGTCTCTTCCTGTCAGTGAACTTCCTGATGAGGTTTTCTGCCGGATCGTGATCAAATGAACATTGTAAATTGAACAAAACTTTGTTTTTAAAGTGATTGACACTTAAAGTATACATCCCTTCCGATATTAAAGCAGTTAGTTCTTCTGTTGTTTTTCATTTAATGCTAAATTGAGAAATTAAAATCGTGCGAAGGCTCACCATTAGGGTTGATAAATGTTTGCACAGCCGCTGGTGCTGGCAATAAAGTCTTATGCACGCGGGGGAGCGCTACGCACGCAGTACGAAAGAGTTCAAACTAATTCATAAGCGTCACCGTCAAGTCGTTTCAGTAACAAAGCAGTCAACGTAAATCCCAAGGGATAAAGAATGGATAACGGTAGGAATTCGACTTCCACCATCGACAACACTGAAGCGCTCACTAAAGCCTCCATCTGCATATTTGTTTTAATCGCGTCGCTGATTGAAAACATTATGGTTCTCGTGATCCTGAAGAAGAATCCTAGACGGAGAGTGAGGTCTGCCAACAGCTTATTTATCGCGAACATGTCAGTAGCTGATGTTCTCTTCGCTCTACAGAATATACCGCATTCATACAACTATATTGTTCTTGGCGGTCGATGGATTGTTCATGGAAATGTTGGAGTGATTTTATGCAAGATCGATATATTCCTGTCTCTGATTGCCATGGTAACGGGGAATCTAACTATTTTGGCGATTGCCACTTATCGGCTTTTTGTTGTGTATTGTCCTCTCAAAAAAATCATCACTCGTAGAGTGTGCTTTTTCATCATTTTCCTTACCTGGCTTATTCCTACGCTCTTTGCCTTCCCCATGTTGTTTTACGCTGATTTGGTGAGTGATAAAGACTTCACAATCTGCAGTCTGACAGATGTCCAAGTTTTGAAAACATGGTATGCCGTTTTGGCGGGAATTTTCGCAACAACACTTGTCGCCATGCTGGCTTTTTACACTGCCATCGGAGTAAAGCTCTGGCGTCGAAAATTTCCCGCCGACATAATCGGAGACGTAAGGCAAAGAGCTCATCTAGGAAGAGAGAAGCGAAATCGCGACATTTTAAAGATGCTAATAACTCTAATAGTCGCATTCTATGTTTGTTCGTTACCGATTATAACCCTGCAGTTGTCGTTAGCTTTTGGATTCTATCAAGTACTTCAAGTGCACCACGGTCGTTTTATCGCTATTCTTATGCTCTTCCTAAATGGTGTAATTAATCCCATGATTTACGCCAAATTTAACGAGAGATTCCGAGATGTTTTTAAGGGGGCTCTGCCAAAGTGCAGATGCCCCAAGGCTGTTGTTTACTCCGTGGGTAAAGATTGAGTGGACGCACGTGAGTAACAGACCGCCACTTGGTGCCGGTCGCAGCTGAGCTCTGTTCAAAGCAATGTCGCCTCGAACTGATTAACTCATTATATACTGCAAAATGTATGTTTAGTTATCATCGTCGTTTAATTCCCTATTCATTTCTAGGTTTTATATGCTACTAAGACTCAATTAAACTCCCACATGACACTAGAAGGGCCACAAAATATCGCACGCATCAATGTAGACCCAACATGAAATATTTTACGGTTCTTCATCCAGGAGCAAAAATTTAGAATTGTCTACCAAACAATACGTTGCTTAAGCAGACTAGGGACCTTAAGCAAACCACGACGACGACGGCAACGACACCAAACAAAAGTTTTAATGAGAAAAACATTAGCTGTGCACGTGCGTTATAAATCTTTGTACATTTCTTTGCCGTCCGCTGTAAAACAAGAACGTGATATGACCAAGTTCTGTGTAGTCTGAGGAACGCGCACGACGACAGCAAATTTTTCGTTTTTCCATTTGGAATTGAACGCTTTCGTTGCATATTTAGCCTGAGCACGTTCTAAGAGCCATTGGCCTACTGAACAGATCAAGACAATTGCGAATCTCGTTGGTAAAATATATATTCATTTTTGACTGGGCGTCGTCGTCGTCGTCGTTGTCGTTGCTCAAGCTCCCTAATATTATAATGTGTGATACTCTGATCGGTTTTCAAAAAAGGTTACACAATGATTTTCTCCTATACAATTAAATATTCAGACTCTATCATAGCAGGAATGCCTTAGAAGGGGGAGGACCCCCTTACATAAGCTTGGTGGTTTCTGGAGGTCTCCTCGCCATTCCTTTTGTTTGTTGGTTAAATGTTGGATATTATTTATCATATATTAAGTTATCATTTTATTTTAGCCACATATCGGTCTTTTAGATATTAGCCTAGGGTTAGGGCCATTAACAGACGACGATCGAATAGTATCCCATGATGCATCTCGTTTAGTCTTATATTATCACTTCGTACGTGACGTCATCATTTATTCCACGCTCTCGCGATGAAGCCATAGTTCTTTTACACTTGTCTGGATTCCGTGGCTTCTGCTTTTAAGAGTAACGAGTTAGTTTATATTCAATGCGTTTCAAAGGAGAATTTTGCCGTTACAGTGAAGGGTTTTACTTGTGTTTCGTTGGTCTGTCGAGAAATACATGTAAGCCATGTGGAAAGCATGAACGAACGAAGAAGAGCTCTCGTCCCTGTGGTTGTTGTGAATTCGCCTACGGACGAATTATTCGCTGGGGTAAGAAGCACTGTGCTGATACGAATAAGTTACCACTGGTATATTCTCCGGAGAGAGGTTAAGGGGTTTTCTGATTTTTCTCTTGACATCTCTTTTCCGCTTTTTAGCAGGCTTGTTCCTTGTTGTGCCGTTTGCTACATAACATCTCTTGAAGATGACGGCTCCATTGAATTATTGAAATTTACGAAGTTAAACACTCCTTTATTAAGGCTAGTTATCACTGCTGAGCATTTTGCAGTTTCGGAAAGAATGATAACCGAAAAAAAAAACCTTCGAAAATAATCATTTTGACTCTAAAAGATGACCAAGCTCGAGAATAAAGCGCCAAACGAACTGAGACTTGAAGCAGACATTCACACACGCAACACTGGTATGTTACGAAATTTCAGTCCACTTCGATCGCTTAAAAGGTCACAAACATGTGGGTACTTCTCGGTACTTCTTTGCCAAAAATCATTATTATGTCTATACTTTGTGGCGTGGTGGCCAAAAATCGAAGACATCAAGATACTGTGCAAAAAAAAGCGAATATTCATGGCCTTGTTACGGGTCAACGAACACTTTGTGATGCGAATAGTCACATAACACAATCAAAGACAAGAACATCATAATAAGGCTGCGCTCTTAAACACTTACAAATCATTATAATCGTGTCAAAGATTTAAATAATGCACTTTTCTTACCTTTTACTACAATAAAAATAAGAAATAGACCGCGGAGAAAACCACGCTATTTCACGCTGAAATCCATGATAACTTCGATGTTGCGTCACGTACGTAGAAAATTGCATCATGGGATACTATTCGATCGTCGTCTGGGTCATTAATAAAATAATTACAATTTCCTCAAATGTGATTGGTCCATTAACTGCTTTATTTTTCACTGATCAATCTGCAAAGTTGTAATCGGACAGTTGGTTTTAATCGGATACCAATTTGTGGGTGTTTGTGGTGTATGAGCCGTCAAGCATTTGACAGGATAATTTAACGCGATAAACCAGATCACCAACCATATATGGTCAGGTTAAAAAAGTTTGAATAGTTGATATTACAACCACAGGCTTCGCTGTATATGCATCGCACGAAATTCGATCAAAGAGCAGGTGACGCGAAGTAGAGCATGGCGGCAAATCCATGTTCTGTTCGCCTCTATAGATCAAATTCGCCCACCATCGCTCGATCCGAGCCAAATTTGATTCTCCGTGTTGAGCGAATGGCTTCATAAATCACGAGAGTTCATCAAAAGTGATTCCTTTCCGTTTGAGGGTTGTCCAATACACCCAACTATAGTCGATTCGTGTTTTAAGTCGACGATTCGACCAACCGGATGTCGATTCGAGGAACCTCTTTGATGGAATCGACACGAGTCGTCTCTCTTGCTGTCGGTTCGTCATACCGGAAGTCGATTTGCGCGAGACTTAGTAAATATAGCGCATCTGGGCTTTGAGGGTGGGTTGAAAATGTTGTCGATTCGACTCGATTCGATCGAATCGACACGAATCGTATCCCTTGCTGTCGATTCGTCATACCAGAAATCGATTTGCGCGAGACTTAGTAAATATAGCGCATCTGGGCCTTGAGGGTGGGTTGAAAATGTTGTCGATTGGACTCGATTCGATCGAATCGACACGAATCGTGTCCCTTGCTGTCGACTCGTCATACCGGAAGTCGATTTGCGCGAGACTTAGTAAATATAGCGCATCTGGGCTTTGAGGGTGGGTTGAAAATGTTGTCGATTGGACTCGATTCGATCGAATCGACACGAATCGTGTCCCTTGCTGTCGATTCGTCATACCGGAAGTCGATTTACGCGAGACTTAGTAAATACAGCGCATCTGGGCTTTGAGGGTGGGTTGAAAATGTTGTCGATTGGACTCGATTCGATCGAATCGACACGAATCGTATCCCTTGCTGTCGACTCGTCATACCGGAAGTCGATTTACGCGAGACTTAGTAAATATAGCGCATCTGGGCTTTGAGGGTGGGTTGAAAATGTTGTCGATTGGACTCGATTCGATCGATCGTGACGAATTGTATCCCTTGCTGTCGATTCGTCATACCAGAAATCGATTTGCGCGAGACTTAGTAAATATAGCGCATCTGGGCCTTGAGGGTGGGTTGAAAATGTTGTCGATTGGACTCGATTCGATCGAATCGACACGAATCGTGTCCCTTGCTGTCGACTCGTCATACCGGAAGTCGATTTACGCGAGACTTAGTAAATATAGCGCATCTGGGCTTTGAGGGTGGGTTGAAAATGTTGTCGATTGGACTCGATTCGATCGATCGTGACGAATCGTATCCCTTGCTGTCGATTCGTCATACCAGAAATCGATTTGCGCGAGACTTAGTAAATATAGCGCATCTGGGCCTTGAGGGTGGGTTGAAAATGTTGTCGATTGGACTCGATTCGATCGAATCGACACGAATCGTATCCCTTGCTGTCGACTCGTCATACCGGAAGTCGATTTACGCGAGACTTAGTAAATATAGCGCATCTGGGCCTTGAGGGTGGGTTGAAAATGTTGTCGATTGGACTCGATTCGATCGAATCGACACGAATCGTGTCCCTTGCTGTCGACTCGTCATACCGGAAGTCGATTTACGTGAGACTTGGTAAATATAGCGCATCTGGGTTTCAAAACTGGAACAAAACAAAACCAAAGAGAGTACAAAAGCGGCTAACTTGCGATCTCTAAAATGGCAGCCACAAACGTTGCTAACAGATCCAGATAAAGGAGTAAACGCCTGCATCATACGTGTAAACCGTTAACGTTGGCCATGTGCTAACGAGTTATAGAATATATGATTTGCCGAGTTCTCATGTTCACGTGTTATAAGTCGAGATCTCGTGTTACTAAGTCGAGATCTCGCGTTGTCAGTCGAGATCTCGCGTTTCTAAGTCGAGATCTCGTGTTGTAAGTCGAGGTCTCGTGTTATAAGTCGAGATCTCGCGTTTCTAAGTCGAGATCTCGTGTTGTAAGTCGAGATCTCGTGTTATAAGTCGAGATCTCGCTTTACTTAGTCGAGATCTCGTGTTACTGAGACCCAAACGAAATCGACAGTAATATTTTGGTTAGAAAAAAAGATACTCACATCCAGGTGGCCCTTACGGGCCACCGTAGTTTGATGATCCGGACAGTGTTCTAGTAAAGTGCACAAACCAGCGTCAACATTTCGCGGAAAACGCCATAACGGCCGTCTTTTTGTAAACATATATTACGAGCTTTAACTATAATGTAGAAATAAGAAACAGGTTACCAAAAAGGATTGTGAAGTAATAATAAATTAACCAATCGATCCAGTTATAAAAAAGCTTGGGCTCTGTTACCAATCGTTGTTGGGGAACAAAGCCAAAGATTTTCTAGTGAAGAAAGCACACATCGAATTGAAGAATAACATTTCAATATTACTGGATTAACATTAGGTAATTAACTTAGGTAATTTCTGTATACGCGAACAACGTGAAATTAACGTGCGCCTTCAAGAGGAATCCTGTAACCAAAGAGAGCGTGTGGTCAAAGTATTCGGCCTTTAAACAAACCGTTGGCCACGGGTGAATCGTGTGGATGGATGGATGGATGGATGAATGAATGAATGAGTGAATTAACTTTATTGAAATGCCAGTATTTTTAACCTAATGACAGGTCCTCAACCCTATTATACCTTCCGCGAGTCGACTTCCGGTGAAACGATTCCACTTTGCAAGGCCGATTCGCGACGAATCGTGCGAATCGACTCGAATCGCAACAATTTCACACCCCCAGTTATTGCCTAGCGCGAGTCGACTTCCTGTGAGACGATTCGACTTTGCAACGCCGATTCGCGACGAATCCTGCGAATCGACTCGAACCGCAACAGTTTCACACCCCCAGTTATTGCCTAGCGCGAGTCGACTTCCGGTGAGACGATTCGACTTTGCAACAACGATTCGCGACGAATCGTCCGAATCGACTCGAATCGCAACAATTTCACACCCCCTGTTATTGCCTACCGCGAGTCGATTTCCGGTGAGACGATTCGACTTTGCAAAAGACGATTCGCGACGAATCGGGCGAATCGACTCGAATCGTCAAAAAATTCACACCCCAGTTACTGCCTACTGCGAGTAGACTTCCAGGGAAACGATTCCACTTTGCAGGAAACATTCCCGACCAATCGAGTCGCTTCGTTAAGTGCCTCACCGAATCGACCGAGGTTTGTCGCCACGTTTTTTAGAACGGCAAACGTTTATTTATCATTATTTGACGGGTATCGACTTCCGGTGGTGCGGATCGACTCCCAACCTCGTTCCCAGGGTCTCTCATCTTACCGCCCCCTGGAGCGAGCGAAGAGGGCGGTAAGATGAGAGACCCTGGGAACGAGGTTGATCGACTCCGTGCGAATCGAGTCGAATCGTTAAGTACCTCACACGAATCGACTCAAGTTTGTAGTCACGTTTCAAGAACGAGGAACGTTCATGTATCATTATTTCACGGGTCTTGACTTCCGGTGGTGCGGATCGACTCCGTGCGAATCGAGTCGAATCGTCAAGTGCCTCAGACGAATCTACTCTAGTTGGGTGTATTGGACATGAATGCATCATGGATCCATCATGATCATCGTGGTGACCTGGATGCCGATAAAATGCAGAATTTCAAGCCATCGAAGCTCGAGATATTTTTCGGCGGAGAGAAGCGAAAGCCCAAAATACTTCTACTTTCACAGACTAAGTGATACGCACCTTTTTGTGAAACGCTCTTGGGCAAATTTGCTAAACATAAAAAAATTGGTCACACTTGGAAAAATTAATCACACTTGTAAAAATGGTAACAGTTATAAACATAGGCACGCAAGGCGTGCAAGAGTTATTTTTTTGTGTGAAGTGTCGGAGATTGGAGCATTCATGGTACAGTAATGATTTGGTTAATTTGCCAAGTTTTTTGGTTGCGATGTTACATCGGTCATGGTAAGATAGCTGAATAGTAAGCCATAAAATGTTTGACTGAACAAACTACAGTAATCTGACACGTCTTCAGATTGATGTAGATACCATCTTATTTTCTAACAGGCAATTTGATTCGTTCTTTGATACAACCCGCACTATGATTGGTGTGACACGTGCACATGCATAACTCCATCACTCACTGATCACATAACCCCTCCAACCCCTAAGAGGAATTTTTGGTCAAAAATACTCAAGTTAATTTAGAGACTTTTTGGCATTTTATACGAGTCGTAAGTTTACCTTTTTATACAACACAACACTACTTCACCGAAAATAGAAAGAAAGAAAAAAAAACCTCTGACACGTTGAAAGTCTGATTTAATTAAATTGCACTTTAACTTGGTGCCGCGCAGTCTTCAAAGAACATTTGGACAGTTTTCATACTTTTTACCTTTAAAAATATCGTACTGAAATGAATGTCATCAAATAAAACTATTAAGCTGCTACTGCAGAGACGTAAAAACCGTCCAGAAATGAAAGCTTCTTTTTTGTTTAATATCCTGGAAACAACAGCCGATAACTTGTCAGCTCTAATTGAATTGACTCCCACAGAAAAAACAAAAGTGTTAAGTTACCATTTGTTACTAAAGATAACAAACATCTCGTGGGAATGAGTGGTGACGATTCGTCCGCTCTAATTCAATTTACTCCCTTGTGAAAAACAAGAGTGTCAAATTACACTTTGCAACTAAAAAACAAAAATATCTCGCTATATTTGGATGCAACAAGAACAAAACAATCGTTACCCGCACATACTATTGTAAATGTTAGAACTGTTTCAAACCTTAAGTCTCGTCACCTCTAAAACATGTCCTAAGAACTAGAGGCGACGATTCGTGACCCCTAATTGAATTTACTCCTTATGAAAAACAAAAGTATCAAGTTACCTTTGTAACTAAAAATAAAAATATCTCGTTGCATATGCATACTACTAACTCATGAACTGTTTCAAACCTGAAGGCTCATCGCGTTCATTTAACTAAAATCCTCAGCCTAACCCTCATAAAATGTCGAAGTAAACCCAATATTTGAATACTTCCTCCTCTTTTATAGAAGAATAAATATGACCGTTCTGAACTATATCGGGATCAAATCTTCTCACATACCATTTACCTTTACAACAAGAAATTTGATTGGCTGTTTATAGTAGATCCAATCTGATTGGTGTGACATACATACATCTCTCACTCACTCACTCACTCATCCATTGACCCGTCCATAACATACCCGACGCGCCGACTAAGAGGTATTTTTTCTACAAAAAAATAACTCAAAAATGAGTCACATCTAGAAAAATGGGTCACACTTGGAAACGTGGGTGACACTTAGAAAAAATGGGACACACTTGAAACAATGGCAAACACTAGGAAAAATGGGTCACACTTGGAAAAATATACCACACTTGGAAAAATGGGTCAAACTTTAAAAAATGAGTCACACTTGAAAAAATATGCCACACTTGGAAAAAGGGGAACACAGTTGGAAAAATTGGTCACATTTGAAAAAAAATCACACTTAGAAAAAAGGGTCAAACTTAGAAAAGTTGCATTTGGTCACCCTTCATTAAGTGGGTAAGACTTGGAAGAAAGGTTCACACTTGGAAGAAAAGGGGACACACCTGGAAAAAGGGTTAAACTTCGAAAAATGGGTCGGACTTGGAAACATGGGTCACACTTTGAGAAAAGGGTCACACTTGTAGAAATGAATCAAACTTGTGAAAGAGGGACAGACTTGAAACAAAGAATATCACACTTGGAAAAATGGGTCACACTTAGAATAAACGGCACGCAATGCATGCAGAAGCGATGACGTTTTAAAAATTGTTCCTAGAAGATTGCAACATGAGCAGACAAACTGATTCTTAAACTTTTGGGTTAGAAATTTTAGGGGTTTACATTTAGGGTAGTCCATTGGTGGTTCATTCAAGTAGTTCATGTACCAGGTCCATCTTGTTAGTCCATGTGCTAGGGGTCAGTGAAATGTACCAACCCAAATAAACAGCACTCAGCTGAAAAGTTCCTCTCTCTGAAATCAACACCTTATTATCTTTAAAGGTATTTGGCAACGCTAATTACCTTACAGAAAATTCATTTGTTGTTAACCGTACACTTGTCATCAATGAACAGTCGTATTGTCTTTACCCTGACATAACTATTATCGATTATTTCATGACAACCACTCTTTCGTTGACAGAAAATATAAAACAGCACATTTCCAAAACTTCATAAAAAAACTGAAAACTGCAAATGAATCGTACCCTGACTTCATTATCATTACTGTAAACTGTATGTTTCAGTGCTCATACAATGCTCATTCAATTCACTTCAAGACTGGCAAAAGTACAACTGCGCTACCAATCCGTAAATTTTCTGTAGACCCTTCAGCTATCGCGTGTGCGACTTGCTTGTCTATCTAAATTTGTATGTATGGACGATATGTTCTTATTACGAGTTTGCCAGTGAGCGCAAATTTATCCGACACTGTATAAACCAAAATCAAGCCCCAAATCCTCGTTTAAAAGCTGAAATTAAAAGCACTCCGCTGCTCCTACAAACAGCAAAGGAAACCCGCAAAGGAAACCCGTAAAGGAATGTTACTCTCTCTGAAATCGACACCTTATTATCTTTAAAAATATTTGGCAACACTAATTACCTCACCAGAAATTAATTTTTTGTTTTAACTGTATACTTGTCATATCGATTAAAAGCAGTCTGCTGATCCTACAAACAGCAAAGGAAAGCCGCAAAGCCTTTACCTATCGCTTGTGTGACTTACTTGTCTATCTAAACTTGTATGTATGGAGGATATGCTCTTATGATGAGTTTGCCCGTGAACGTAAATTTATCCGATACTGTTTAAACGAAAATCCTCCCCTAAATCTTCTTTTAAAAGCTACAATTAAAGGAACTCCGCTGAACCTACAAACAGCAAAGGAAAGCAGCAAAGGAACTCCCAGAGTGCATTTCGCTTCCATAGGGGGATAAATCATACGGACATAAGCGCGACAAACTATGCAAAATCACTATCCAAAGGAATGCATGCATGCCAGCATAAAGCAATGACGTCACACAATACGCCATCGCTTAAAAATGGGTCACACTTGCAAAAATGGGTCAAACTTGGAAAAATGGGTCACACTTAAAAAAAAGTGTCACACTTGTAAAAGTTAGTCAAACTTGTAAAAGTGAATCACTTTGTACAAAAGGGTCACACTTGTAAAAATGAAGCACACTTGTAAAAATGGAACACACTTGGAAAAAAGGAGCGTAATGGGTGAAATGGGTCACACTTTTAAAAATAGATCACACATGGAAGAACGGGCAGGGGACACACTTCGAAATAAGGATCAAAGTTTGAAAAATGGGTCACACTTCGAAAAATGGGTCAAACTTCGAAAAATTGGTTAAACTTGGAAAAATGGGTCAAACTTGGAAAAAAGGGTCACACTTAGATAAAAGGATCACACTTGTAATAATGGGTCAAACTTTTAAAAATGTAACACAATTGAAAAAATGGGCGGTCACACCTGGAAAAACGTACGTCTTTTGGAAAAAAGAGTCACTCTCGGAAAAATGGGTCACGCTTGGACCAATGGATAACAATTGGAAAAATGGGTCACACTTCGAAAAAAAAGGTCACACTTGTAAAAACGGGATTCACACTTGTAAAAATGGGTGAGACATGGGGAAATGGGTCTCTTATGGAAAAAAATGGTCACACTTGTAAAAATGAGACACACTTGCAAAAACGGGTCACATTTGGAAAAATGGGTCACACTGAGGTAAAAGGATCACACTTGCAATAATGGTTCAAACTTTTAAAAATGTAACACACTTGAAAAAATGGATAACACTTGGAAAAATGGGCCACATTTGGAAAAAGGGGACACACTTGGAAAAAAGGATCAAACTTGGAAAAATGAGAATTACTTGGGAAAAACAGGTCGCACTGGTAAAACTGGGTCAAACTTGTAAAAATGAGACACACCTGGAAATAAGGACACACTTGGAAAAATGGGTCACTCTTGGAAAAATGGGGTCAACCTTGGAAAAATGGGTCACACTGGAAAAAGAGTCGCACTTGAAAAAATGAGCCACACTTGGAAAAATGGATCACACTCAGAAAAGTGGGTCACATTTAGAAAAGTTGGAAAATTTGGAAAAATGGGACACACTTGTAAAAAAGGGTTCATACTTGGAAAAATGTGCCGCACTTGAAAAAAAGGGCCACACTTGTAAAAATAGGTCACAGTTAGAAAAAAATGGCTGTCTTATGAGAAAAAAAAGGTCACAGCTGGAAAAATAGATCACACACAAAAAGAGTCAAGCTCGGAAAAGTGAGTCACTTGGAAAAATGGGTCACACCTAGAAAAACGGGTCACTTTTGGAAAAAATGTCACACTCGCAAAAATGGGTCACTTAACAAAAAAAGGGGCTCACACTTATAAAAATGGACCACACTTGCAAGCAAAGGTTAAACTTATAAAAAGGGGTTACACTTGGAAAATAAGGGCTCTCTTATGGAAAAAAGAGGGTCACACTTCAAAAAATGGGTCACATTTGCTAAAATAGGTCTCACTTATAAAAGTGGGTCACAATTGGAAAAATGGGCCGCACTTGGAAAAACGGGTGTCTTTTGAAAAAAAGAGTCACCCTCGGAAAAGTGAGTCACGCCCGGAACAATTGGTAACAATTTGAAAAATGGGTTACACTTCGAAAAAAGGAGGTAACACTTGGAAAAAAGAGATTCACACTTGGAAAAGGGGGTCACACGTATAAAAATGGATGAGACACGGGGAAATGGGTTTCTTATGGAAAAAAGTGGTCACACTTGTAAAAATGCTTCACAATTGGAAAAATGGGTCACACTTAGAAAAGCTGGTCACAATTGGAAAAATGTATCACACTTCGAAAAACGAGTTACACTTTGAAAAAAATGGGTCACTTATGGAGAAAAGTGGGTCACACCTGGAAAAATGGGTCACACTAGGAAACAATGGTGGAACTTGTGAAAATGGGTCGCACTAACAAAAGTGGTTTACACTTGAAAAAATGGGTCACACTTTGAAAAATGAGTCATACTTAACAAAAGGGTCACAGTTGGAAAAAAGGTGAAACTTCGAAAAAGGGGTCACACTTTAGAAAATGGGTCACATTTTGAAAAGTGGGTCACACTTGGAAAAAAGGGTCACACTTGGAAAAATGGGTCACACTTGGAAAAAAGGGTCACACTTGGTAAAAGGGTCACACTTGTAAAAATGGGTCAAATGTGTAAAAATGGGACACTCTTGGAAAAAAGGGTCACACTTCGAAAACTGGGTTACACTTGAAAATTGAGTCACAATTGGAAAAATGGATCACACTTAGTAAAGTGGGTCGTAATTGGAAAAATTGGTCACACTTGGAAAAACGGGTCACTTTTGTAAAAAAGAGTCACAGTCGGAAAAATGGGTCACACTTGGAACAATGGGTAACATTTGGCAAAATGGGTCACACTTCGAAAAAAGAGGTCACACATGGAAAAAAGGATTCAAATTTGGAAAAAGGGGTCACGCTTGTAAAAATGGGTGACACATGAAAAAATGGTTCTTTTATGGAAAAAAGTCGTCACTCTTGTAAAGATGGTTCACTTTTGCAAAAGAGGGTCAAACCTGTGAAAGGTGGTCACACTTGGAAAAATGGATCACACTTGGAAAAATTGGTCACACTAGGAACAAATGGTCACACTTGTAAAAATGGGTCATTTTTTGAAAAATGGGTTACACTTGGAAAAAAGTTACACTCTTGGAAAAATGGATCACACTTGGAAAAATGGGTCACGGTTGAAAAAATGGGTCACACTTAGAAAAGTGGGTCACAATTGCAAAAATGGATCACACTTAGAGAAACGAGTTACACTTTGGAAAAAAAAAATGAGTCACTTAGGGAAAAAAGCGTGCCACACTTGGAAAGATGGGTCACACTTGGCAAAATGGGTTAAACTAGGAAACAATGGTCATACTTCTAAAGTGGGTCGCACTTAGAAAAGTGGTTTACACTTGAAAAATTGGGTCACACTTTGAAAAATGAGTCACACTTGGAAAAATGGGTCACATTTGGAAAAATGGGTTACACTTAGAAAAGTGGGTCACAATTGGAAAAATGGATCACACTTGCAAAAAAGGGTCAAACTTGTAAAAAGGGGTCACACTTTGAAAAATATTGGGTCGCTTATGGAAAAAAGGAGGTGACACTTGTAATAATGGGTTACACTCGGAAAAATGGTTCCCACTTGGAAAAATGGGCCACACTGGGAGAAAATGGTCAAACTTGTAAAAATGGGTCACACTTGGAAAAGTGGGTCACAATTGGGAAAATGGGTCACGCTTGGCACGACCCTTTCGGCGCGGAATTTAAGTGCTTTATGAGCCCGTGAAACATGAGCAGCGTTATACGCTATGATAATGAGATACAACCTAACAACACCTAGCAACGAGCTAGCAACGGATTTGTTGACGGTGAGGGTACGGGTTTTTAAACCAATCGTATTCTGCCACGCTTTGCCTATTGTGTGTAGAAACAGCCTAAATTAATTGTCGAAGATTCAAAGTAATGGCGGACTTCGAAAGGACACTAGTTTTGCGGTCCGAAACCGATTTATCTGGTGTCGAAAAATCACTTCGGTGAAAGCAAAGATATTACGCTATGGTTTAGAATTAAAATTTTGAAAGCTTATGGCGGATTTTCAGAAGTTTTTCTGAAGGAAAGAGCTGTTGAGAACAGAAGTTAGATGGTTAAAGGATTCTATTGTCAAGTAATTGTCTTAGTCCCATTTTATTTCTTCGTGCTCTTAGAATTTGTCTGGGGAACATTTTGAGCGTTTATCGCCGCCATTACGACCATTTGTTCAGAGGCCGTTACTATCCTAGAGTTTGAAACACTATTTTCGCTGAAGCGAAGCGAAGTCCATTTATCGTTTACATTTGAGCATCACTATACACAAGAGATTTATGCATGTATTTTCTGTCGAAGTTCTCCCAAATATATTCAGATCGGCAAAGAAAAGTACAAATATACGCTAAAGTGTGATCTTGAATTCATACGTGAGCGAAACGCTGACATCCTATTCTAACCAATATAAACTGCACAGTAACTTAAATCTAAATTAACAATGTAGGTTAGTTTACTCTTGAGGTTGTTTATTTCTCTTTAAATGCGCTTCCTTTTTTTCAGGAATCAAGTCTCTGTTCTTTGGATGAACAACAAGATGATGCTCCTCTAACATTTTCTTAAGACGCTTTGTAGAAAGCTTAACATGAGAAAATGTTGAAGCGAGCTGAACAAAATCTTTATGGGTACTCTCTCCTCCTTGTTCACCCAAAAATCCGAGAGGAAAGTGCCATCTTCTCAAGAACGGGACGATATGTTCTTCAAGCATGCGCATCTTTGGGGGAAGGTAGCATCTGGGAAGTTGCTCCCAAAGAAAGTGACAAATGCCTCTATGTCTCTTTCCGTTGACAAGGTAAAAAAAGTTCACTAATGCACGAGAGAAAGAAAAAGAAAAAAAATATATACATAACAGATAGTTAATTTGAAAGTGTAGGTTTTGCGCCTAGCACATCTATTTCTGCATCTTCCACTGCCTCACTGGAGTTGTACTTGGAGTGGCACTGGGAGAAAAGTGTCAGAATAGTTTCGTACTTCTCCTGGATGACTGAAGCTTCCGGCATCCTCAAGCGATGGAGCTGTATCTTTTGTTGTGTCCACTACTTTTTCACACAGTCTCTTGATGTTATGAACCTGCCAAAGAATATAAACCCAAACTTAGCCTTGGCAAACGTACTTTTAGATTTTCTGGCACAGCCCTTTTTAATTCACTACCTTGTAAAATCCAACAAGCTGTATCACTCTCCTCTTTTAAAAATCTTGTCAAAGCCCATTTTATTTATAGCACCTAATTTATGATATCTATTTTTTTCCCTACCAGTTCATGCTTGTAACTCGTTTCAATTTTTTAAACTCTTTTTTTTATAACTATTTCAACTACTAGACGTTAGTTTTTTTTAACTCTATTTTTATAACTATTTTATACTATTAGACGTTTCATATTTTTAGAAATTGTATTTAGCAGGGCCCCTCTGGATACCAGCCACTGTGCTGAATGGGCCACCCTGCATAAATAAAGTTTTACCTACCTACCTACCTACCTACCTACCTACCTATTTCAAGCTTTATACTTATACTTGTTAAGTATTGAAAAGTATATTACTATTTAAAATAAGAAAAGCAACTCAACTTTTTTTTTGTTAACTGACCTTTAGGCAGATATCCACATGTTTACCAACAGAGCTTTAACTGTGGTAGGCTTGTCGCTTAACATTGATCTCCTGGAGAAAATTTTCAATGGCCGTGTTCACCACACCAGATCCCTTTAGCGGTGAAGTACTGGTTTGGATGGCCAGTAACTAAGCACGCTGAAAAAACATCAGAAAAGAAAATACAGAAGCTAATAAAACACACTAAAGAGAAGACAGATTCATTAGTGTAGTTTGTAGCATTATCAGCTCTTTCAACTAAGAAGCACGATCAAGCAGAAATGGTGAACCTGTACCTTGCAAAAATCTGCTGAATCGACTCTAGAATTTAAGTTGATGTGCTTGCGACGGAAATAAATGACCTTTGCTCTGAGAGGTCTCGGTTGAAATTACTTTTTGTTACCGTGTCAATCGTTACAGATACCTATCTCTTGCAAAAAGGATCTCATTAGATATTTTAATAAATTTATGATTAGAATTGATTGTGTTCAGAAAATTTCCGAGTTTTGTCTCTTTGAAGATGATTTCCAGTCCGTTCTGCGCAGTCTCAGCATCCTAATGGTTATAAACATGAACACTCCCACTCGATGGAAAGCAAATCGATGTTATTCGTTACGAACTACATACCTTATCTTTGAGACCTTTCATGTTATTTTTCCAACTGCCTCATTGATTTTTACAGCTGCGAAGTTGTTACATAAAGTGATATGTCAAAGAACGGAACATAAAGCTTCGGTCCATATAATGGCGGTTGACATGAAACTTTGAATTTACTTCAAGTAAGTAGTTGCGAAATGTTCACCTTTTGTGACGTCATGAAACAAAACAAAACAAAACAAAAACATCATGAAACTAAACAATCTCATTTCCAGAGTCTTTGTTCTCCTTGACCAGCGGTCGAAAAACGAGAGCTCTGGGAGCAACCATTTTGAAATAACCGTATTCTAGTGATTCTGCCTATTCGGTTTAACTGCGCAGTCTGCATCTATGGCGCATGCCTGAAATGGTTGCTTCCAGAGCTCTCGTTTCCCGAGCGCTGGTCAAGGGGAACGAAGACTCTGGGAACGAGATTGGAAACAAAACAAAAAAACGTAAACAACTCTCGAGAGTACGGACTGGAAATCGATCATCTTTAAAATTTGTAATGTTTCTAAGGAATAAATTGTGCCAAATAATGTATGCAATAAATCGGAAGACTAGCTGTTTCGTTGACGAACCTATAAACAGATATCCGTTCACTAACATATATGGGATTTATGCACATTTCCTGTCAATATTTGGTGTTCTAATAACGGAGGCTTTGGGCAAACAAGTAAGAATAAAAATCAGCAATAATAATTTCGATAACGTTTCGATGACTTATTCATCATTTTCAAATTCGTTAAAGTAAAAGTCAGATTCTTGACATTCTTATGAGTTCTTTATGTGCTTAGAATGTGTGTGAAAGTCTCGTTGCATGTGATTAAAAACTCTACAATGTGGAATGTTGCGAGTGTTAATTAAATATTAAATAGTTTTGCTTTGATTGAGTCAGACTGAGTGTTCAGTTTAGAGTACTAGGGTTAGGGGAGGGAAAAAATGACTTCAGTTGCGGGTTTTCTGGATCAGGGGATTTTCACACTTGGGTGCTGCCCAAGGGTTGGAAATTTGACATGGCAGCAGTGTCTCTGACAAAAACAAGTTAACAAGGGATTGAAATTTGACATTCACTGGGTGCGAGCAGAGACGAATTTGACTCTGGTTTCCTTAAAATTGTGAAATTCCTCTGGGTCTACCCGCCCCTTCCCCCCGCCTAACATCAGATTCCAACGTCTGGGATAACATGCGATTTCCTTCCATCACAGTACCTTCTTGTAGAAAGGACTTTAAAAATAAGATATTATTTTTGAGAATGGACAGAGGATAATATGAAAACCTTTTTTTTTCCAGCTGAAAAGTACACAAGATCAGAGGGTACAAGAAAGACTTATAGAAATGGATATAAAAGCCATGTTGAATTTCCGACGCTAGGGCAGCACCTAAGTGCAAAAATCTTCTGATCCAGAAAGCCAGCCAAATCAATTTTCCCCCTCCCTTAGCCCTAGTACCCTAGGGTTTAACAGTGATAGTTTTTTTACTCTTTCCAACGATATTCGTCTGAAGATTGTCTTTTTTTTAGGCAGTCCATATGGGTAGTCCATTTAGCAGTCCATTTAGGTAGTCCATTTCGGTAGTCCATCGTGGTGGTCCATGGACTGGGGGCCAGCGAAATTCCTAGACCCCACGGCAAGTAGAGTCTGAAGCGCCGCGAAAAAATACTGGAAGTTCTTTACAACGAAAGAATTCTTCTTTCAACTCAATATTAAAAGGTGCATCGCTGCCAATTATGTAAAACCGTTGAACAACATCATTGAACATAACGGCGTTCTCACACGATTTCCTATTTTGGCTTTGAAAATTGATATCATTCATGGTGAAATAAACTATGGTACCACGGTGTAAATTTAAGTGCAGGCAAAGTAGTATTTATAGACAGCTCACCTTTCGTTGAATTTTTTATCTTGAACTTTTATAATGATATTGTAATTTTAAGAAGTGGTAATTTTAATCTTACATCATTTTAAACCCTAATGGTACAATTAAGTTACATTTTTATTCCAGTGGAATTCTTTCATTTTTTAATTTCTATAATAATATTGCAGTTTTAGGTAGAAGTAGTTTTAATCTTAATCACAAACACTGCGAAGCGCGATTGAGCTTTGGAAATGAAAGCTATATAAATTCACGTATTATTATTATTATTATTATTATTATTATTATTATTATTATTAGTATAGGTAATAGCATGACTTGTAGTAGTATTTGGTAATAATACCGCGAGTGATATTTCAAAATATTGTCCAAAATACCACGTGCCGCGAAGCGGTGAGTGTTATTTGGAAAATTTTGTAATATTACGAGCCGGTATTATTGCCAAATACCACGTACAGGGCTTGCTATTACTTGTTTATAATAGAAGCCGAGAAATTTTCGGGAACGCACAAGAGACCTTTATTTCGTTACGGTTGAAAAAACAAACACAGGCGTCTGCATGCGTAACAATCCTTTTACGTCAATGAAAAAAATGATTGACACAAATTGTGAAACCAGTTCAAACCACTGAAGGCAAACAACATGAAATAGTTCAATGAAAGTTATTTTCAAATCACGGTTTTTGCAGTCACTTCAGCGTTGAAGCGAAACCACAAATTAAGAAAAGCTACGGGCGAGCTTCTCCCAGTGTTTAAATGCTGCTTTGTTGAAAAACACCAACGCCAGCTCTGTATTTCATCGTGACCTGACAGCCATGAAAGTGATGGACTACTGTTTGGTAGGCTGGCGTCGCTGTACGGTTGTGCGGAATGGGCAAACTGGCAAGAACTGAACGGGAATTCTGAACGGGAAATCGAGGAACGGGGAATCGAGGAACAGGGAATCGAGGAACGGGGAATCGAGGAACGGGGAACGGGGAATGGAGAATCTCTAAAAGGGGGAATCTCTAAAAGGAGTATCTCTAAAAGGGGCAATCTGTAAATTTTTTACACTCCTCACTCCTGATATTACTCTCGTGCCTTTTTTTCCTGTAGGCAAAACGATAATTTAATTTATTCTAAACCACAAAAGCAAATAACAAATTTTCATAACAGTATATTCTTAGTGTTTTCTTAGTTTTTCCCAGCTCCTACAAATTGATGGCGACTGAACAATATCTGCCTTTATCGTAAATTACACCAGAGAGCAGGATTTCGTCAAGCACTCCAAAACAACAGAACAAAACTAACAAACCTGGCAACGATATGTGCCTATGTTCTAAGCCCTAAAGGTTCTATCTATATTCTTAGTTCAGGAGTGACGTACAGATCTCGTTTGGATATCTAGCGATCGGCTTTCGCCAAAATCAGTGAGCTTACATATCACAGGCTCGTGTTTCCACGCGTAAGCTATCTTATTTCGATCCGTCTCCGCACGATAGTGGTGATTGCTAACCAACACATTTTAAGTCCCTGTGCGCTATTCCATTTTTGTGCAAGTAGAGCAGTTCTCCTGCAACATCAGCGGCAATCTTATCCATAAATGTGCCCTCTATTCCATTGCAGTCTTGACTGTCGATAAGGTACATTAACTCGTTTAACGAGCTCAGCTTTCCTTCACCGCCGAAAACTTCAGTATCGAAATACACGTACTCTAGCATAATTGCCATGGGGTCCTGGCAAACAGCTTTGAACTGGACGATGTTTTCGTGGCGTAGCTGTGACAACAACGTGGCCTCTTTGGCAAAATCTTCAACAAAGCCCGCAGAGGACGAGAGCAGTTTCTTCACTACGACGTCTACTGATTCGCGAGCGTTCTGGGAATATTTAGTTCTTAATACGGCACCAAATGAACCTTGTTCGATAACATCTTGTGTGCCGAGGTCATCCCACTTAAAATGTGGAAGACCTTGGAACTTAGCGACCTTTTTCTTTCGAAAAGTAAATGGCAGTGGAACTTTAAATTCCTCTCCACCTGACGGCATGGCGCAAAGAGCGGTCTGGATTAGCAAGGAATCACTGATTATACTGAGCAAATTTCCACCAAAATCTCTGACTAGAACAAAGGAAGTATTGTGAAAAACTGGCATGAAACTCTCCTTACCACCGATGCGACGCCTTGAATCAAACCTCCCGCGAGCAGTTGGCGATTCATGCATTCATATGGTTTCCCAGGTCGCCCGCCATTCAATTTTTTTGTAACTAGAAAATTATTGTAATGGAGTTTGAAATTTCCTCAATGGAAGATAATCTATATGTCTATAAACCGACGCTGTAATAAACTTCAGCACATATCGGCAAAATTTTCAAAACGTTAAACAACCTAGGGCTGTCAACAATTGAAATTGAACGCCTCACCAGGTATGTTTTAGCACAGTGAACGATGACAACCGATCTTGTCGCGACATCTTAGCGAAAGTGGTCGCAAAGAACAAGTCCGGATAAAATGTAGGTTAAAATTTGTTCGTCAGCGAATAACAATCCCTTATTGTCGTTTTTCTTTCATCGACCAACGTGTGGAACAAAGTGGCATATACATATAAACCTGAGATATATAGTCTGACAGATGTAACCTGACAGAGATATTCCCTGAGGAGGTCAGTCTTTAAACTTGACCTTAGCGCGTTCCTGTGACATTTCCTGTAAAATGGCTAGATTGCGGAAAGTCAGAGGCAGTAATAACTACTAATAATAAACTTTACCTGGTTTTTAAAAACATTTATTAAAAGGTATTTTATCCTGCGAACAGGCGTTCTAGCGAGAGCATTTGGAACGGACGAAAAGAAATATTTGCGAGCGAAGGGAAGCCGAGCCGAGCGTTGCAATTTCGTTTCGCAAATTTCCCACTTGAGAGCATGTTCGCAGGCCATAAGCATTGAAGATTCCCACATTTAAAGATTTTCAGTTGTAATGATTCCCTCTTTTAAAGATTACCGCTTTTAATGATTCCTGCTTTTAATGATTCCCGCTTTTAAAAATTCCCACTTTTAAGGATTCCCGCTTTTAAAGATTCCCGCTTTTAAAGATTCCCCATTTAAAGGATTCCCACTTTTAAAGATTTCCGCCTTTAAAAATTCCCGCTTTTAAAGATTCCCCGTTTAAAAGATTCCCGCTTTTAAAGATTCCCCCTTTTAGAGATCTCCCTTTTTAGAGATTCTACCTTTTAGAGATTCCCCCTTTTAGAGATTCCCCCTTTTAGAGATTCCCCCTTTTAGAGATTCCCTCTTTTAGAGATTCCCCCTTTTAGAGATTCCCTCTTTTAGAGATTCCCCCTTTTAGAAATTCCCTCTTTTAGAGATTCCCCCTTTTAGAGATTCCCCCTTTTAGAGATTCCCCCTTTTAGAGATTCCCCCTTTTAGAGACTCCCCCTTTTAGAGATTCCCTCTTTTAGAGACTCCCCCTTTTAGAGATTCCCTCTTTTAGAGATTCCCCCTCTTAGAGATTCCCCCTTTTAGAGATTCCCCCTTTTAGAGATTCCCCCTTTTAGAGATTCCCCCTTTTAGAGATCCCTCTTTTAGAGATTCCCCCTTTTAAAGATTCCCCCTTTTAGAGATTCCCTCTTTTAGAGATTCCCCCTTTTAGAGATTCCCTCTTTTAGAGATTCCCCCTTTTAGAGATTCCCCCTTTTAGAGATTCCCCCTTTTAGAGATTCCCCCTTTTAGAGATTCCCCCTTTAGAGATTCCCCCTTTTAGAGATTCCCTCTTTTAGAGACTCCCCCTTTTAGAGATTCCCCCTTTTAGAGATTCCCCCTTTTAGAGATTCCCCCTTTTAGAGATTCCCCCTTTTAGAGATTCCCCCTTTTAGAGATCCCTCTTTTAGAGATTCCCCCTTTTAAAGATTCCCCCTTTTAGAGATTCCCCCTTTTAGAGATTCCCCCTTTTAGAGATTCCCTCTTTTAGAGATTCCCCCTTTTAGAGATTCCCCCTTTTAGAGATTCCCCCTTTTAGAGATTCCCCCTTTTAGAGATTCCCCCTTTTAGAGATTCCCCCTTTTAGAGATTCCCCCTTTAGAGATTCCCTCTTTTAGAGATTCCCTCTTTTAGAGACTCCCCCTTTTAGAGATTCCACCTTTTAGAGATTCCCCTTTTTAGAGATTCCCCCTTTTAGAGATTCCCCGTTCCCCGTTCTCCGTTCCCCGTTCCTCGATTTCCCGTTCCCCGTTTTAGAGATAGTCAATTCTGAACCTGTTGGCCGACAGGAGAGCTGATGATGGATAAGATCTGTCGCTGTTCTGCTTCGTCGCCTTCCTCCCAGTCTGCCAATGAACGCTCGCTTGTGTGGCCTGTTACACCGATGATAGCACTTCTTGACTGATTCGAGGCCTTCAGCTTCTTAACAAGCTTTTTTCTTACCGAATGGTTGGTTAACTTTCTTCCCTCTACATCCAATTCCGCTTCCAAGGCCATATTCTTCATGGAGTCGACCTTAATGACACCCATCCTCTCTTTCCTGTACCACACTTCGGATTTCGGTTTTTCAATAATGGCGAGATAAAACGGGCCACTGTTTCGCATTTCTTCAGGTCAGTTGACAAGATATGTTTTGAAGAACTGGACTGGACAACGGGCACCACTAGTGGCAAACATCTTTGGCTGGATGGCTCTTCGTTTCTTTCTTAGACCGCCTTGCCGGGTCTTTGTTGGGTTTTCTTCGAGTGTTACGTACTCTGTCCCTTGGTCGTCCTTGTTCAAGCTGAAATCTTCGACAAACATTTCATGGTGCTCTTGGCAACCTCGAAAACCAAAATGAAGGGTGAGCAGATACCACAGAGTATAAAGGAGTGACTTTGGGTTTTGTTCGCCAGGTACACGATATTTCCATAGCTAGCTCTTCATCTTGGACGGTAAATAAGTGCTTTAGTTGCATTAGGTCGTTTTCCGTGGCCTTTTCGCGAAGGGCTCTTGCTTTTCCCTCCAGGACCTGTCTGCACTTGACGAATTTTCGTTCCTTTCCTATGGATATTTTGTTGGCATTTTGTTTGAGGTGCCTGTCGAGGGCAGCTAACATAACCCTTTGGCTGTCCGGCTCATAGTCGGAGCCATCGCTTTTGCGAATTTCGGTAAAGAATCGCGAGAGACATTCATCCAGTTCTTTAGCTTCGTATTTGACAATGTCATCGTTAAGATAAGACCCTTGCTTTCTGCCCACGACTTCCTAACATTCATCCACGTCTTAGTAGTTTTGACTGTATTTCTGTTTACTACTTTTTCGGCGAGCTTTTCTATTTCCTCACAGGAAATTTCCGGGAACCTTGCCGCCATTTTTTTGAAAACAAAAGCAAAAACGTAATCTCTGTTTAGTGTTGACATGGTAACCTTGTTGTACCATCCATTTTTGTTGTTATACCACTATTACGCGGAAATAGAGATACTATCAACCAATCAAAACGCCGAAATTTCTCGGCTTATATTATAATTATTATTAGTTATTGTTATGAAACGCTGATGTGGATTTGCATGTCGATTTTGTATTTTTCAGTTTGGATGTGTTTGTTCGCGAGCTTAAATTCACCGGACAAAGCAAAGCACTTGTGTCGGACATAACTGCTCCGTTTACAATCTGTATTAAACACTGGCTCCGAGTCACACCTACTTTTGCTAATTTGCAAAACAAAGATGGACGATCCCAAAACGGCCCTAGTTTCCAGTGCAACTCGGTTTGAGCTGTAGCATTCGAATGTAAAATCATAACGAGTTGGTAATTTTCCTGTAAAGACCCCACGTTCAGTTAATAAGTAGTTAGTATTTTTGATACATTTTGAAGACCGGAGAATACATACAAGTATGCTTTGTGCGTCAGTGCTTCTCAAACTCATTAATAATTCATCAAGTTTAGACAAAGGAAGTCATCACCGTGACGGTGTTTGGAAATCTGATCTTAATTAGCATAGATTTTTACGATTTTATTTCTCCGTTTTCTCCTTAGCTTTAGTTTCGCTTGAGAAAATATACCAAAAACTCAAGACATGTTTGACCACATTTCTAAACACCTCGAAGTTCGTTCCGCTGCACGTCGTATTTTCAACTCTCTTCTCGGTGTTTGGAAATGTGGTCAAACACGGTCTTTCGTGTTTTATATATTACATCAAAATAGCGGCTGGCGGGATTCGCTCATCGCAGACGAAGCCGATATCTCCAGTCCGTGTTTTTGTGTGCAAACTTGCTGCTACCTTTGTGTACAGCATCAAAAATTAAAAACGTTTTCTTGCCTGTGTTTGAATTACGTGTGAACATTGCATTCGTGAATTGACTTACATATCGCACTTAGTAGCTTTTTGCCCCAATTGAGTTATATTTCACGACATACAAAAGGGCTAGGAGTTGAAACTGCATGCTGTAAATAAGTTCACGCGGTATTGCGAAGTACAACATCTGAACCACTTTATCTGTTGCCGGCTGCAGTTAAATAGATTAATGCAGTTTGTATCATTCTCTCCCTTTCTGCCCACTTTTAGGACTTTTCTTGTAATTTCGGCAGGACGCCTTTGGATTACGTTTGGTTGTTCTTTACCATGTTTACAGGAGTATAGTACCTCTCACAACTGGTCGAAATGCTCTTGTATCTCCTATTGAATTACTTCGGGTGAAATCAAGATTGTCGCCTGATGAACCATTTCAGCCGGTAGATTAATTTGGGTCTCCGGCTTAAATTCAAATTCGATTCGGCTCATGCGACGAGCGGCGTCTGAATCAGGCCTCAACTGATTTTAAAGAAAAGACAAAATGGTTTATGCTTGACACGTTATATTAGTGCAAACCTTTGTTTGCGAAGAGAGAAAAGCAACTAACAGACAAACGTGATTCGTGAATTTATGTGAAAAAAGCACCGTTAAAGGCAGCTAAAAGTATATTTGTTGCGTACATCTTTTCAAAATTCGTACGCGAAATGGGATCAAAACACCCATCGCTTTGCCACCTTCCATACATTAACTGCACCAGCCAGCTGTGATTTTCGCACACGTGAACAAACCATGCAACACCAACGCAAACTAACATAATAACACCCTGCATAAATGTTTTGCCTTCCAGTAATTTTAACGATGCGACCTATTTGCGTTGAGAAAATCAAAAAGCAAAAGTAAGCTAGAGAAATTTCGTATCTGATTTACAAATACACTAATGAATCTTTCTTTCTTACATTTTTAATGGGTTTTAACAATAAATTTCCTTTACTTCACTGGAGATAATTTCGTAATACACCTGTCACAATTACAAATAAGAACAGCTGGTAAACTACTGACTTGACCAAAAGATCGATAGATATGATTTTCATTCAAAGCGTTCTTGACTTTCCCTGAGCCATAACAGCTATACAAGATGATTCGGCAAAGTCTGATTTTAACAATTTTTCTCATCACATTTGCGACTCGCGCTGCAATACTAGGTAAGAGAATCAGATTGTACCTTTTAGCTTTATTGGACTAACAATAGGAGTTTACCATGATCAGTAAGAAAACCTAAGACAACACACTCATGTGCCAGACCTATATTCAGATTAAGTTGAAGCCTGTGAAAAAAAAAACTTTAATTTAGACCACGCCAAAAAAGTACCCTAGCCCAAGGTAAAGTTTAATAGGCCACTTCCAACTTGCCTTTGGTCTCTGTGTTAAAACGAGTCTTCGTGCAAAACCATTCATATAAGTGAAAATGGGTTCCACCTACATGTTTATTTTCATGCAAATCAAACCAGTTTCATATGAAAGGTTTTGCACGAAGACTCGTTTTGAAACAGAGGCACAAGATAACTCGGAAATGGCGTATTAAGGGTAGAGTTTTTTTCGTACGTATCCAATTCATGTGCTCAATACTTACTGTGCACTCTATTACTATGCCAAATTTCTTGGTTTAGACCAGGAGCCACCTGTGTTCACGTACTGTCCAAGTGACATAGCAATAGATGATGTTACAACACCTGAACACAGCGTTGAATGGCAGGAGCCTACAATCACGGACAATTCAGGCGTGTCGCCATCAGTAAGTTCCAACAGGCAGTCTGGAGCCCTTTTCGCTGTTCCTGGCTCGTATGAAGTGCTATATGTGGCCATAGATGCGTCTGGAAACGAAGCAACCTGCAGCTTTCGAATAACCTTGAAACGTAAGTACGGAGCTAGCTCATTCCAAGCGCCGCGCTGATATGCTCATATGTTAAGTCTTCATCAACACTTGTCATGAGAAGTGTTGCATAATCAAACTTTCGTAATGATGTTGTTACAAATTGCTAACATGGTTTCTTCTTTTTATTTCCAGGCAAAATTTGCCCACTGTACGCACCCCCTAAGAACGGAGCATTAGCTTGTTACAAGACGGATGGCGTGGCTTATATCTGTGCTGCGATGTGCAAGAATGGGTCCGACTTTGTATTCAATCCTCCTATGCTGTATTTTTGTTCATCCGGACAATGGCAATTCTATGCCTTGCCTCCGCCATTCCCGTACTCGAAACAGCTTCCATGGCCTGACTGCTCAAGTAAGCAAATATTATTACTACTCATCACCGTTAGTAAAGGTATACTGAAAAAAAAAAATGACATTCACTGTAAAATCGTTGGATTGAAACGGCTAAATTACCAAGCGTTAGATACTATTGTTCTACCGGACGATGGAGATTTTTTTTTTCCGCTTAAAGCTTCATTCACGTTTTCCTCAATTTAATAAAACATTCAATCATATTATATTTGGCTTGACTTGGCCGGAGTGAAACACAACTAATTATGTTTTGGCTTTTTCAGACACCGCAAACCAGTCTTACATTAAAGAGTATGGATATCCCTACTTTTTCTTTGATGGTGATGTAAATGATCCTGACGTCCAAGCCGTCATAAAGACGAATTACATTTCCTTGTTGACCTCTCCTCTGGTCCCTCCATTCTTCTGTCTGCCGGAGGAACAATGCAAAGCGGATAACGTAGAAGCCTTTGCTGGCTCCTCAGGTATTGCAATATCAGCAGCCCGATTTGAGCATCAATTGGACGGTGTATTCGTCATGCTTGTAATTGGAAAGTACGCGTCATTTTTCGCGCGCTGTTGCGGTGCACTATGATGAGTAAACTGCTACGTTTTTCAGCATTCATAACGACGTTTAATCTATGGTTTGTTCGTTTCTCGAATTTTGTCATAGTTTTGATTAATTGGTAATAGGACATCGCGTCGTCCAATTCAGTCTGTAATCGTCCTCGTGATTAACAAATCGGACTCCCGCTTCGCGGTCGTCTGATTTTGTTAATCACTCGCATGATTACAGCCCGAATTGGACTTCACTCAATCCTATTACCATTATTTATTATTAGTAATTGTAATTGGACCTAGTGGAGTACAATTCAGAGAGTAATCGTCCAAGTAACTTCTTTTGAGCGAAAACGTCTGTAGCGCTTTTTATAAGTTTTTGTAGGAAACATAGCGAAGAAAGCCATTAAAGCGCGCGTAGTTGACGTTTCCCTAATTCGCAATTTTTTAAGTCTTCCATCGTTAAGTCTTCTTGGGAGCTGAATTAACTGGCAATATTTTAAAAGTCTCTTACAAAAGTTAGCAGAATTGGGCAAATGTTGTTAGAAAAGATGTAGACGACCGCCAGTTGGGACTGCAAGAGGAGACTAGCTTGAGGCACTCAAATCCATAAGCCTCCATTAATAATTAAAGGCGTCGTATCCAAACTTGCTTTTACTAAGGTCAGAACTGAGATACTGTAGTATATCAAACTTTTGCTCAGTTCCCGCTCTCAAAAACAACATATCATAACTCAATTCTAAGGCGTTTTGTCTTCTTTTTTTGCTTTGTTGCAGTTTGAAGTATCAGCTCAGAAGCACGTTGAAGCACAACTCGTGAAACTGGACGTTGCAAGAATCTACTGCATCGATTCTAGAATATAATTTGATGTACTTGCGACAGAAATAAATGTCCTTTGCTCTGAGAGGTCTCCTTTGAATTTGTTTGTTACCGTGTTAGTCGTCACACACAACCATTCCATGCAAAGACTCTCATTAGATAATTTAATAAATTTATGAAAAGTAAAGTGTTTGGGAATCTTTGAAAAGTCGCCAGAAACCTTCTGCACTAGTCTGATCCAGCATCTCGAAACACGGCGCTTCCTCGCTTTGCATTGCAAGTTTAACTTTGTTAAAACCCCTGGTAATTGGAATAAATTGGAGAGTATCTTAGAGTTGTTGTGGCCCAATATTATTATGATGACAGTTGTGACTGATGGAGTACTATCGAAGACGAATTCAAGTCATTTGAGTGTTGAAAGGTTATGCAGATAAGATTGGCAATTATTTCAGTAGTCATCATTACGTGTAATTACTACGTTCGTTTAGAAGTGAAATCAACATTTATAACATAAGGCGGGCGCTAGTCCTATCTAATTCCTATAGGCCCTTTGCACGATCCGGTCACATGGTACGGAATAAATTATGCTGGGACGTAAGCTACACAGTGGGACTTCCAAAACAAAGGAACTCGCACCAGTCCAGCCCGACTTTCCTTTGTTTTGAAAGTCCCACTGTGTAACTTGCGTCCCAACATAATTTATTCCGTACCATGTGACCGGATCCTGCAAAGAGTCTATTGAGGCATCATGAACGAAATCTCTATGTACCTCACGGCCGTGCGTATATAAGGTGACCTGTGCAGTTTCAATTTAGCTGCAAAATTTCCCTCGACTTTAGTGCAAGTTCCTTTTGTTTAAGTTTTGGCAATGTGAAGATTATTCTGAACAATCCAAACTCTACTTCGAGCTTTTAACTTTTGTTAAGCGAAGATGTTTACTTAAACGTGAGCATTTTGACTTTGTTTGAACAAAGGGGACTTTTGTCTGCGCATGCCCGAAAAAGTATGAAAGTTTTCTTGTTTTCACCTGGTTTTCGCACTTTTGCTTGAACACGCGGTTTTCGGTGCTGCCGAATTTGACAACCGAACTTTCGAAGGAGAATCATTCTTTAATAGGTCCTCAGTAAGTCATGTAAGGCATGTTAGCGTGAAAAGCAATTCCAAGTGAAGAGAAAATTGCCCGTTTCATTTCGCTTGTGGTAATTTTAGTGTCGATAAACCGCTTTTCGTGCACACATGTCACCGACAAAGATGGCGATTTCCTTGGGACAAAGATGAAGCAAAGCAAGGGTTGATTCATTTTTGCAGTGCTCTGAAGAGTACCACAGGTCTTATTCGACGCCAACCAAAAGGAACATGGCTACTGTGGTAAGTAAAACGTATTACTGGTTCCTTGAGCTTATATTTTAGATTTTTCTCCGTCTCATCTTGCAGAGATGAGGCAACCATGTTTGTTCTCATTTTCGATTTCAAAGTGTGATTAAACAAGAAAATCTCACCAATTCTTTTTTCGTCAATCCTTCACTAAATTCGAGTCCAGCATTGTTACGAGGTTATTTTTTCATATTCTGGGTACCTTTGTGTATTTGAGTTAAACCATTTCATTTTCAAGTGAAGTGAATGTTGTGATCGATAAATGAAATTTCTTTTTACTTCAAAATTAAAATTTGTTTTCAAACCTCTGAGACTTTTGTACTTCTTTGTGATATGTGAATTCCCATTAATGGGTGACTGTTTAATGTGTGCACTATGCCCTGGCAAAATTTGGTACCCCGTTTCCGGTGTTCTTCTGTTTACTATTAGTCGGATGAATGATTTGAGGTCGGAATTCGATTCTAGAAATTCAGTTTATAACGCTTCGCGTTTTACAACTCTTAAAATGAGCGACATTGTTTTATACTGTTGAAGAAAAGCATTCATTTGATTTAAGTTGAGCGAAAGTTTACTCCAGCCAACCCTTGTTGTTATAAACCTTATCAAACAAAATATCCCCACATTTGATTTCACGAAACTCGCTGGCAACGCTGTTTTATCGTCCGTCTTGCCTAAGCTGGCGTTTTTGTGAATATGCGAAAAACTAATTTGTGATATGGGAATCGGCTTTAACTAGTGAAACTACAGTTAGTCTGCTACAGTTTAACGTAAAGAAATGAGGATGTTTTCGGTGTTCCGGTTGCCCAAAATTCACCTCGAAGAGGAATCTTCCACGACCAAAATTTGCTTCTTTCGACCAAAGCGTGACATCAGTTAGTCGCGAACCATTTTCGAGTATCTTACATAAACTTACGACTTGAAGAAAGTTTACGGTATTCATAACTTTATATCTAGTTTAAAGGCTGTGACAGTGAGAAAAACGTCTTTTGCCATTGTTTTCTTGCAGATGCAGCGATGTTAGAGTATGTGCAGTGGCAGCAAAATTAAATTAATCATGACATATGTAAACTCATTTCACAAAGAAACTAAGGTAATAAAGATAAAGGTTTCCTCAACAGTTTCTCCTTAAGCATTGACTTCTCCAAAGTTATGTGGGAAACCAGAGGTGGTGCAGAAAATTGAATGAGTTTTGAAAATAAACATTTGTTAGTCAATTGTCATCACGCAGACAGAAGATTTTTCTACATGGCCATTCCTACTTTTGACATCAGGTCATTGATTGCATTGACAATTTTTGTTTCTTTTCATAGCTCTGAAAAGAGTGGTATGAGTGGTCCTGAAAAGAACCATTTCAATACTATATAATGTTTTCTCTGCAAAACAATATTGTGACTTTTATTTCTCATATGGCTCACTAATAATCCCAAAAAAAATGCTAAAAGCTCAAATGGATGGCAAGTACTTAGTTAAGTCTGCAACAGGCCAAGTGGTCCATGCTGCCTGAGCATACCCCAGTTTCCATAGCATGGATGAGTTGCCAGTCCATTGCAGGGTTACCCCTAGCATTAAAATTCAGCGCCACCCATTTATACACCTGGGCGGAGAGAAGCATTGCAAGAGTATTGGTAAACTGTCTTACCCAAGAACACAATGTAATGACTCCAGCCAAGGCCCAAACCTGAATAGTTCAATCAGGAGTCCAGCGCGCTGACCATCAGGCCACCATGGCTAGTCTACTTACAGTGAAAGCTGTCTTAAGCTCTCTTATTATTAATGGACACTCTTATAAGCAGACAGTTCTATTTACGACAGCCTTCACAAAACTCTGGTTGAACTCCCAAACAAGCTGTTTATTTACTCATCCTCGTAATTGGGCGTTCCCATAGGTTGCCCTGAGGCCCATTTCTTGAAGGATCTGAAATGTTTTCACACCCGGAAAGTGGTAGCAAAAATCTCAAACCTCATGATTACAGAGCTGTTTTATTCACATGTTCGAACAGAGGTCCTCTTCATACAAGAGGTTTCGGGCGTATCACCTCTCTGTTTTAAGATACAGATTAATTAAAAATGGCTTTGCAGGCCTGAAAAGTTTCTGGGGCTTTCAAGAAACAGGCCCCTGGGCATCTCGAGGGAGTAAGATTTAGTCTTTTCCTTTGTTTTACGCTCGTATCAGGAGACACCCGAAAGGAATTGGGTCTGACTATGATGGATACTTGAACATTTGTAAATTGTATCACTGCATTTTGTTGCAGTGAGACTGTTAATGTTGGCTGCAATTATGATTTGCTCTTAATTATTTCTAATAGTCAGTCCTAATACTGCAGTATACAGTACTGTATTCGGTTATCGCCATAATTGCAGCATTGCCCAAGGTAATAGAACAAAAAGATCATTAATATTGCAGTATTTCTTGTATTTACAATGTTTGTAGTTAGCTGGGCATCCCTTATCCATCCCTTAAACTCCTAGTGGCCCCTTATTAGAAATATTCTTGAAAGCAGACAGCTCCAGTTCGGCACACTTTTTTTGGGTCTTGGGGGTGTCCACTTTTGAGAGCTTCCACTAGCTGTAACACTTTTCTCAAACCAAGTAACACAAATGACATAAACATGATTACATCACTACAGTCTACTACATTTATTTGTACATAATTTACAATTTTTATGATTCAATTCATTGGAAAGACAAACCTCTTGAGAGGTGGGAACTGTTTTGATGTTTGTGGCGTGGTACCTTTTTTCACACAATGACTGTTTTATAAAGCTATCAACCTGGACTTGAACATTATTGTGTTACATCACACCCATTTATCATTCTTAAAAAAACAGGAAACAAAAAATACATATTTTTCAAAGAAACAACAGCACCTGCAAGCAATATTTTGTGATAACTGTTTTTCTGACGAAGGAAAGATTAAGTGCTATCCATAAAAGAGTTTCTCTGCTTGCAAACACAATAGCACTAATTGTATTTAGTAATGGAATAATAATTGTAATTAAGCTAATAGTTAAATTAAAGGGATGCTTGAAATTGGTTAGTACAACAGCTCACTTTATGCGTATATTTCAATGCTATTTCTGATGTAACTTCCCTATCTTGCAAATGCCCATAAAAACAGAGCAAGACTCAGAGTGGAGAACGCAATTTCTACAATAACATCACATTGATTTCCAAGGAAGCCAATCAAAGTGAGTTTTTACAGATCGATACATGTATTGAATTAATTAAATAGACATGACAAACTCCTTTTTTTACTATAACACCCTTGCACTCTTGTTAATTAACTTAACACAGCACTTTCTATACACTACTCCTTCTCTAAACTTTACATACGCGCTGTTAGAGAGCGTTTTTTGCACTTGTTGCGGAACATTTTTCCACCTGCAAAGCCACGAGGGAAACAGTTGCTCGCCAGTAAAAGCGAAAACGGTAAGCCGTGAGAAGTTTGAGTTTTCCCGCCCTACATTTTCCTGCCATTATGAAAAAGAGGTCAAAGCAAAAAACTGCAACATTTACCTAAAACTCTAGAACAAACGATGAAGCAAAGTCAACAATGAAATCGCTCTTTCGGACGCCATCGGCAGCGCGCGCCGAGTAAGAGCCTGAGTACCAGGGTAACAAATCAGCCAATCAGACAAAAGTCTCCTTTGTTCTTTGTTTGTCTACATTTTTATCAAGTATTTTTGACTTTGTCTGCCTACATTTTCATTATGATTAATTCGAAGAAGCGAATTTTTCATTGACAATTTCAGAAAACAGGTTAAGCGTTTTCGCTTAACCATTTATCAACTGATTGTGGCGTGTTAGGATCCTAATATCCTTTGCTTTTCTTCACCGTGCATTTTGAGAACTTTGTAATCAATCACAAATAAAACATGTTTTAGCGCCAAAGTTGTTGTCGCCACGTTATAAAAGAATTGGTTCATGCTTTCAGCTGTACGTATGTCGAGTTATCGCGGCCCCATGCCCCACTCAGGGCAACAAGGATTGTTGATGATGATGATGATGATGATTATGATATCGAGTTAAAGGTGCACTTGGGAAGTTTGGAGAGCACTCAAGAAGCTAGAGCTGCTCTCGGCTGTCGCCTCGAGCAACGCTTACGCTTCTTTCGTGCTCTCCAAACTTCCCGTGTGCATCCATCAATTCGATATACGCACAGCTAAAAGCATGAACCAATAGACCTTTCCCGCATTCCAACAAACAATAGCGCCAAGTCGAGGTCAGGGCGAACAAAAATACAATAAATGTTTGAAAATGTCTATCCCAATCTCGCTCTGGTGCTATTGTTCGTACGCCCTGAAGTGGAATGAGGGAAAGGTCTATTCTTAAGTGTACCTTAAATTTGAATGCCGGTTTTCCGAGTTATTTGCTACAATACTACAACTTAAGTAAACTTGATAAAAAATAATATTCAGGATCATTTTGAGGTCAAATCATCTAAAATTAAAAACTTGAAGTCTCAGCACCCCTAAAGACACAAAATTGCCGTAACAATAGTACAATAATAGTAAAAACAGTACAGTACGCAATTTGCGAGCTTCAAATTTCCCAGCTAACCTTCGATCTTACCAACATTATTAATAAGACATATAAAAATATTTTCCATTATATAGATAACCTTCAGCTCGCTCTGCAATAGAATATTATGCTCTTTTTGTTGGTTATGACGTCACAGGACCCCTATAAGTCCGCCATCTCGGATTTCACAATTTTCTTAGTCTCAGCTTCACCAAAAAAAGACCGTCAGCACAGGTCTCCTAACTTATAATGAAAACAGTTGAAAACTGTGCTGTTCAGTTCACCGGTCAGTGACAATCGATCATACAACTTACCTTCTCAAACTCATTAATTATTCATCAAGTTCAAACAAGGAAAATTATGGCCGTGAAGGTGTTTGGAAATCTCATCTTAATTGGCATAGATTTCTACGATTTCATTTCTCTGTTTGGTCTTAGTTTTAGTTTCAATTGAGAAGATATATCAAACACTTAGGACAGTGTTTGAACTCATTTTCAGACACCTCGAGTTTCATCAAAAATTCTCCACTTCGCGTCGTTTTTTCAACTCTTTTCTCGATGTTTAGAAATGTGGTCAACCACGGTCTTTCGTGTTTGATATATTACGTCTTTGACAGCGCCAAAATTGTCGTTTTAGACCAAGAGCCGCCGGTGTTCACTCACTGTCCAAGCGAAATCGTAAAAGATTATGCCACAACTCCTGAAATCTGAGTTGTCTGGAAGTTTCCATCGAGTAACTCTAACAGAGGTATATACATATTTACGCAAATACATGTTTACCGTCAAGGAAATTTAAAGAAATATAATATTTTCTATATGAGAGCAATTACAGTATCCATGTATTGCCCAATTTCAATATGCATCCCAAAAATACAATAATTTCTTTAAATATACAGGTTATAGCTCGGAAACACTTCGAAGATATCCGACAATGTCAAATGTTCAGAAAAAAAATAATAAAAGAAAGAAAGGTATCTAAAAAGCAATTGACAAATTTAGAGAGGGTAAAATAATAAAAAGGTATGACCATGCTACTATAAATTGTACTCAGTAAAGATATAACGTTAAGAGAGCTGGCTGCCATTACATCCGTAGCGTAGTTGATGATTCTATTTCACTGAATAGCATTTGTTTAAAACTTTGTATTTGTCTCGTCGACAATTTCCTGTGACAAATGCATGTATGTCTCTTTCTGTTTACCAGGTAAAAAAGTTCACAAATGCGTGAGTGAAAAAAAGAGAAAAATATTTTTATGCAGATAGGTAATTTGAAAGTGTCGGTGTTGTACCTAGCACATCTATTTCTTCATCTTCCACTGCCTCACTGGAGTTGTACTTGGAGTGGCACTGGGAGAAAAGTGTCAGAATAGTTTCGTACTTCTCCTGGATGACTGAAGCTTCATCCTCAAACGATGGAGCTGCATCTTTTGTTGTGTCCACTACTTTTTCACCCAGTCTCTTTATGTTATGTACCTACCAAAAAATATTCCAAGCTTTATACTTGTATTTGTTAAGTATTTAAAAGTATATTACTATTTCAAAAAAAACAAAAAAAATAAGAAAAGTAATTCAATTTCTTTGTTAACTGACCTTTAGGCAGATATCAACATGGTTACCAGCAGAGCTTTGACTGTGGTAGGCTTGTCGCTTAATATTGATCTCCTGGAGAAAATTTTCAATGGCCGTGTTAACCACACCAGATCCCTTTGGCAGTGAAGTGCTGGATTGGATGGCCAGTGACTGAGCACGCTGAAACAACATCAGAAAAGAAAATACAGAAGTTAATTAAACACACTAAAGAGAAGTTAGATTCATTAGTGTAGTTTGTAGCATTACCAACCTCGTTTTCAGCTTTTTGTCTAAGTTTCCTTGCAGATTGTAGCATTGTGTTGATGACAGGGCTTTGGTTGTCTTCATTGAAAACCAGGACTTGTCTGGCAACAGTCAGCTGGTGTATCATGTTGTCTTCAATTTCCTGGGCCTGGGCCCCGCAAAAGTGTAGTGTGCTTATTTAAATCATCCAAAGTTTCAAGCTGATTGTTAGTTTCAGCTAATTTCCAGGTAATCTTGCATCCACCTCATCACACTCCTTGACTAGCACGTAAAAAAACTTCAAAAACAGCCCCAAGCTAATGTGGAGGCCAGGAATGCAAATCTAAAGGTTAGAAACAAAACCTCTTAGTACATTATTTTCTCAGCAAGTGGTTAGTGTTAAAATATTTTGCTGAAGAGTTTTCTCTTATTTACCTGTTCAATTGGCATATCAATAATGGCTTTATGAATTACATTTAAATAATTCTTAGCCTTCTTGATGTCGCCCGCAACATCAAGAAATTTCTGATGTTGCTCGTCAAGGTTCTCCAGGGTCCTCAGAATAGCAGGACATCTTTCGTCCTTAGGAAGCGTCATCTCTAGGGCAATGATAGTACACCACAGGTATGAGTGGCGACCTATGGATATAAGTTCCAAAATGTAATTAAGAAGTATATTAATCATAACGTTTAGATGCATTTGAATATCACTTACCACTAGCACCACTGATGCCCATCACCCTACAGAGGAATTCATAATCGCCAAAAAAGAACAACACTGGAGTTTTGTTCCTAAACAAATACAGTTAAGGAATGGTTAACAATTAAAATTGACAAAGTAATATGTTTCTAGCTAGTTGATAAGGTAGTTTCCTTACTTTATTTTCAAGGCAGTTAGTTCCCTCAGTGAATCAGCATGTTGTTGGAGTACTGTTTGCAGATTGTTTCTTGTGTCCCTGCCTTCATAAATGATAAATACCACAAATTTTTGCTTGAATTAGGTTTGATTACATTGGCTAATTGAAACTCTAATTTCATAGAGGCTTGCCCATGATCTCCCCCTATTTTCACAAATAATTTGTCATGTGGTATATTGCCATTATGCCAAGTAAGTTGACTAGCCCTGATATGAGAAGAGGTAGAAGTTGTATGAAAGTTATGAAGTGGAAAATGGTTTTGTATTTTTAAATTTAAGGTAACTAGGGTGGCCTTCCTTACGAGTCACAGTCATCCACAAAGGAAACTATGTGGTCCTTAAGATCACTGACATATGGACATGGAGTTTCTTGATGATGGTAACAGTCTTGTTACCCCTCCTCTCTGTGTACTCAAGGGCAAGCATTTCCTCTTCAATCGTATATCCAATTTGTTCCCTCTTTCGTTGCCTCTGTTTCCTTTCACTCTCCATCTTAATTCCCCACTGGGCAAACCATCTGAATGAAAAATACAAGGAAGGATATAAGAGATGCAGATGTAATGTTTTTGTTATTTTACATTATGTAGTGCAAGAATACTGTTTGAAAATCTACCATCTCGACTTATTTAGACGATACTATGTTATCCCCAGGTCTGCTTTCGAGGCATTTGCTTGACCCTCTGGGATGTTGAGGACACGGTTCCTTTCCCAGAGCATCATGCAAAATTTGTCTTCTCTCCTCCTGGCTCTTCCGTTTCAGGGTGTGGATGATGTGCACATCAAATCGGTCACTACTGATCTTGTTACCAACTCTCTCGAGAGCCTTGGTTCGATTAAGCCGTATTCTTGGGGTAACTTGATCAGAAGGCTTTTGTGCGACCGGGACGTGCGCAATACCTAGAGGCTTAAAGAAAATATAAGAAGTGCAGTGAGTCCAGTTGGGGGAGATGGTTTCAGGCTAAGTTGCAAAGGGGGTGTGAGGGGGGAAAGGGTTAAACACAGTTTAAATTGAAAGTAAAAAGAAAGCTTACCACCAGTTTTGAACAGTACAGTTTTGCCATCTGTCGACTCCTTCAACCTCGTTTTCACATATGCAGTGTATATCTTCTCGCTGGTAAAAATTTTCCTGCCTGTGCATTTTCCAAACTTTGCCGGATAGACTGGGCTGGTTCAGGGTCTACCACTGATTGTTGGGGCTGTTGAAGCAAAGACAGCACTATTTTCGTAGTTAACACACTAGCGACAGGTTGTGCAAATAACTTCTTGCTCGGCAAAGAGTCAAAGCACCATTCGAGTAGGGACTTTGAGGAGGCCAATATTTTCTTTACAAACGGGACATGAGCCCTTCTAACCACTATCAATTACACCTTTATGCATTCTACACAAAAGTATATTCTATACAAAAGTGTCGTGGGCCATTTTATTCGAGCTGTGAATGAAAGGAGCCCTGATGACGGTGGAAATTTGTGTCCTCTGTGGTTGGTGATTTTCAAGTGTATTTGAAATACTGTCGGTAGTTTTCTAGCTGCGATACACTTGGCCGTGAGGTGTAGTGAGCTATACTTTGCACCGTGCTGTGCCTTGAAACGAACTGGAACATTCGCGTCTGAAAACAAGGTTATGTGTTCGACATTTTAAGAAGTGATGTTGTGATGTTTCTTTCATGACACCAGTCTGTGTAAACAATTATTTTAAGACTTACAAAAGTTGATTTTTTTAAATAAAGTAACCTCATAAACATTCTGCTTATTGGGTTTCTTAAATTCAAGGAGAAGCAATTATTTCTTACCTCGAAATAATTTCAAGACCGTTTTGTGTTTCGTTTATAATTAGTCGCTCGAGTAATTTTTCCGAGTCATTTTCTTCAAACGAATGTGCCTTTCTTTCTTCTCCCTGCTTCTTGTACCTGTTCAGAGCTTCGAGAAGACTTTTTTCTATATTTTCCTTTGCCCAGTGAGGTAAAATATTACCTCAAGTTTTCAAGACTTTCCGCCATTTTGAAAAACAGATGGCAATGATTGTAATATTGACGTGATATATGCGTCTGTCCTCCAATAGGTCACAGGTGAGAACCAATCAAAATGCGACAATAACTTACGGACTTGTTATATAATTAACAATTATTCCACGATCGCGCGTTGGATATGAGATGGTAGATAGCCAATGTAGGCTATCTACCATGACCTAAGTTTTAATAATTCCCAATATTCCTCAGCTCGATAGCAATAGGCAATTACTACGTCATCGCCTAAAAAGCTTTTTACCGAGCCATTTTTGAGATTTTCAAAAAAGCGCTAAAAATCGGCTATTATTCGAAATTTATCGTGGAAGCGATGTCGCGCGGGAAAATTCTCGTTCTTGAGATCACGAAAACTAAAACCAACAAAACTTTCATGACTTCAAAAAGTAATTTAAATGCACCTTTTGGTATCTTTTGGAGAAATTTCATCGAAATAGTGTTCTTCTTTCAGTCTATTTAATTTCATTACACAAAAAGCACGGTTTCCAAATGCTTTCGCGATTTATTCGAAATCAAACATACAGAATTGTTTTTATTCTTCTATGTTCTACTTGCCTAAAACCGTAATTTAAGAAATTGGCACGAGCTTTTCTATCGCAGATCTGGTTTGTACAAAATTTTAACCGATATTCAGTTTTTTGGTTTATCTTTTCCATGGAAATCAGATCAAGGGAACATTGGTAAAACGCCAGGTGAAAATGCTAGGTATAGTCCAAACAAAAAACTGTGTGAGCTATCACAAGAAAGTCAAACCTTAAAAAATGGCCTACCTGTCTAAATCTTCCTTAATCTTAACAGTAAACTTCCTTGTATATATTCCGTTTTTGTGGCTACTGTTGCTAGGCAACACTAGCCACTATGCTATCATTTGTGTAAGTAAGTAGAGTGTCCAATTTTCGGACCGTGGTTGGAACTATTCGGTCTCCTGTAGCTGGAAGTCAAACGGAAGTCGGTCCGATGTTCATATAATCGAACTTCTGCTGGTCTCATTACTTACTTATATGATTTCAACGAACGACAAGCGAGGCTAAATCCTGTAAGAGTATTCTCTATTTATGTGTTTACCCTATTTTGGACCAGTAATCAGACCCAGCATTCAAGCAATGTGCACAGTGTTCGTTCGTAAAAAGATTTTAGGCTTCTGAAGGCGCGAATAGAATTTTCTTCAAGAAAACGTTCCCGGAGTCGCTGATAGGTTAAGACGGCCATGATGACCGATTGATTTGCCCAGCTTAGCATTGCGAAATGCTCCATGTACAGGATCGTACAGGATTTGACAATTCATAAACCTTTTTCTGGATTACAAAATTTTTCCTCGGGGAACTATTAATTCCCTTTAGTTCGTAGATCAAAATATTGTCCATCGAGACACAAACCAGAAAACAATCTAGCCTTTGGGAAACGTGAATTCCCTTCGGGGAACAAAATGTGTCTTTAGAGACACAAAAGTATTTCCTCAGGTGACGAGATATATCACTGGTAGTAGTGAAACACAGAGCAATAGTACAACAACCATGGTTGTCTATGATGCTGTACATGCGAAGCAAAATAGCCTGCTGGACACTGGTTCGTGCTTGAAAGCTGACAAAGCTGTGTCTGTTGCTAATTGTGGAATGTAGCACTTACTTTTGATAGTAAGTGATAGAGAACCATCCAGTGTCACTAAGAAGACTTTCGAACTCAGTGAAACATAGAAAATGCGAAAGAAAAATCTTCCTGTTTCATTCATTAAACAATGGAGTTAAGCAGGTTTACTAAAAGACAGTTTCTACAGCAATTGTTTTGTGAAATATATTAAAACATATTTACAGTGTCATATAATTCATCAGAGAAACATGTTTTAGTGTCAAATATCAGCCCTGCAACAAGAATGTAATATTGTCTCTTCTAGAAGAAAATGCAGCACTGATTGTCCAAAAATTCAGTGTTAAATTGGTCGGTGTAAAACGCAGAATGTTGACTGCAGACTGCAGACCGGGGTAAAATGCAGACTGCACACTGCACACTGTAGACTTTTCAACTGAACCGTGTTCAGTACCGTTTCCATCATTGATAGCTAACCGTATACAGGCTAACCAGCGCGTTATTAATAGGCTAACCTGAGTGATTAATTCAGGCTAACCGGAGTGATATTCAATCTAACCAGAGTGATATTCAGCTAACCTAAGTGCAGACTTTCGCTACGATTAGCCTGAATAATCCTGTTCACGGTTAGCACTCTATAATAGAAATAATACAAATATAATTAAAAAGTCCGTAGTTTGCAGTCTTCATTTTACCCCTAGTCTGTAGTTCGCAGTTTTCGTTTTACACTGACCGAGTGTTAAATGAATGGTAGCCAAGACTTGGATTAAGGTCACTAGAAGTAGGGGGAATGGGAAACTTCTTACTTAGAGCCGGCAATAGCAAATCAGTTAAAGAATGATGCAAGTTGTCATTTTAGAAATAAGAGCTGTGCTGGTGTTCAATATTTGCAAAATAATTGCGATTACAGTCAAGCCTGTATGTAACGGCCCTGGATATAGCGGTCACCCTGTGTATGACGGTCACTGAACAACTTCCCAGAAATCGTCTCTTATATTTATATTTACCTGCATATAGCGGTTACCTGTATATAATGGACGTGTTCACCCTTTAAACTTCCTGAATCCACTATTTTGTTATCTTTTACCTGTATATAACAGTCACGAAACTGGGTTACGATTAACGAATAATGACAAGCTTTATTCATCAGCTCGTTAAATAACAGCCACCATGGCAGGGGTTTCACAAAAATACAAATATTAGTACTAAACTCAATTACTAATACAGGAACATCAAGAACTTTCTTTCACACTGAGTAAAGTTAACGACATACTACATGAAATCAAGCTTCGAATCCGAAATATAAGAAAATTATTACCGATTTTTTTCCTCTTGAAATCAATATTGTTACGTTAAAAGCTTTTCCTACAAGGAAACTTAGATCCAAGTATACTACACCTCCCTAAAGTTCCTCACGGACATTTTGTCGGCCTTTTTTATCGTTTTTATTACGTTGGTGTTACTCGTTATTGTCAATAAAACGTAAATTAATGACTTGAACGGTTTACCGAGGTACCAGAGTTTACTTACCTACAATAGGTAAACATTTTCCGTGTGTAAACGCCAACTGATACTTTGGTAAATGCCGCAAAAGACAAAAGAAATTTAACCGAGGTAAAAGTTGTAATTACCCTTTGATCAGGCATGGTTACAGTTGGTAACCAAGGTCAAGATGACAGATATATCCGCTTGTGGCGGCGTAATATTTCACTTCCCGCGGTGAGCAGATTGCGCGATTGTCGACAAAAAAGCGTTTCTATCCCAGTTTTCACCAGGCGATCATGGCAGATAACGTGGAAAGATTGGATCGATCTTCTTACAGCGAACAATCCGTCACGTAAAAGAGAGCACTGTATTTTTCATTCTCAGTGTTATTTACAACTTTCTCTAGACAAACTTCGATCCTATGTTGTGTAATTATTGCCGATATATTTTGCCACCAGGGAGGATGCTGCATATACAACGTATCCCTGCATACTCTGGGTATGATCAAGCAGCTGAATTTTCGCCGTACTACTACGGAATGAGGTCCTCGCCTATGAAAATGATGGCACCTCAATTTGCTCCTGTTCCACTGCGGTGGGAACGTCGTCCAAGTTCGATTTCATGACGTTGATAATGCAGCGCGCGCTAATGTTGAAAGATCAACTTGAGTTATTTGAACCGGTATAAACACTGGACGAATGTACCAAGGTTAAGTAACTTGACCTTAGTAACTGTTTACCTTGCTAAAAGCTCAAATGTAAACACAACATAAGTGATCCTTTGCACATAAAAATGTCATTTAATGACTTCCAGGGGAGTTTAAAGGAAACCTGGGTACAGCGGTCACCTCTATATAACGGTCACCTGGCTATTTCCCAAGGGTAACCGTTATATACAGGTTTGACTGTAATACAAAGTGTTTTAAATATGACAATGGCTGAATACATGGTCAATTGTTCAGGGGTTTCATTAACGTTTTCAGCAAAAAGGCAACTGGTTTTCAGAGATGGGCAAACTTTTACAGAGAAAGAATGGCATCTTATCAAATGGCAAATCATAATGCATGTGTAGAATTAGAGAGCAAGAATACAATATGACCACAAAGGCAAAACATAAATGCATACTAAAGGACTTCAAAAGAGCAAGAGTTAATGGCCTCTGATCAAAAGACAAAACATGCATAAATGAAAGCCCACAGAGCAAAGCCAAAAACCCATATTTTGAGTTGACTATTTCAAACTTACAGGAGATGATTGCCCATGGCCCTGGCACTGTATTCTTGTATTTGCTGTCATTGTCAAGAGAGAGCGAATTCCTGGTATTGGCGAACACCTTTGTAATACAAAAGCAAGTGTTGATGTTAATGAATGGGTTTGTAAAACATGCCATTAAGACATACAATAAAGTATAAACTCCATCTGCTGTTGTTAATGGCACGGTAATTTTCCACAAAACCAGCTCTCTTTGATTTAAATGAATATGAATGCAGATTGCTAGCACCAAGAATTACATTTCAAAAGCTAATGCAAGACAGTTTAAGATACAGGATAATATATTGTTAGTGTTCTTGCTGATGTTCTAATACTGCCAGTATGTTGCCATGGCTACCATGCAGATTGCTAGCACCAAGAAGTGCATTTCAAAAGCTAATGCAAGACAGTTTAAGATATAGGATAATATATTGTTAGTGTTCTTGCTGATGTCTATTCTAATACTGCCAGTATGTTGCCATGGCTACCATGTAAGGCTGGTGCAATCAAAGTCAATTGTTTATAAAGATAGTTGCAATATAAGAGTTTTCTATTGTCATTAAATATCAACCCTTAGAAGGTAGTGCAGGCTGCTGATTGATTGATGAGTAATAGCAATTTCTATAAAGATGATGCGATTGGTTTTGATCCAGCATAATACATTATCCGATGCAACAAAGAAATTCACAACATGAAAATGTCAACTATGTAGTATGGGATAATTAATTACGAGCAACAATACATGCAAATAGCAAAAATGTTGAGTCAAAAAAAATACTATGTAATGAAAATGAATAAAGTAAGCATGAAGGTGAGATGCCTGCAGGTGTTACGAGGGTTCTCCAATACACCCGATCCGTAACTGGTCGCCAAACTGGTGACGAATTGTGACAGATCGTGACGGCCCGTCACCGTTTGTCAGTTTGCGTCATGTCACTGCTGAGTCAGTTCGCGTCATGTCCGCGGATCGTCACGTCCGTGACGGATGGTGATGATGCATGACCGTTTGTCAGTTCGCGGGAGACTTAGGCGGTATTACGGTGGTAGGTGAAAATGTCAGCGGTTCGTCCCGATCGGGACGGCTCGCGACGAGCCGTCACCGTTTATGTCAGTTCATGACGGTATTATGGAGGGGGGTGAAAATGTTGGTGGATCTTCCCAATCGGGACGGATCGTGACGACCCGTCACCGTTTGTGTCAGTTCGCGACACGTCCGCGGATGGTCACGACCGCGTCGGATGGTGATACTTATGTTTGTGGCGTAATTTTTTTAGAACGAGGAATATTCACACACCTTTTTCGCCTTTTTATTTGTATTGGACGCTTGGGTGTTTGGGTGTTTCGTGTTTTCCAAATATGAATGTTTGTAACATAACTTTCTTAGCATGTAGACTCATCATTAGCGTGCGTCGTTCTTCACACTTGTATCAGTAATAAGAAACACGGTAATAGACTGTTGATTATATTTAGAGATAAAAACTCTGAAGAATTAGCATATCCTGGAAAATGCCTTGGTACGATGCCGGAATATAAGCAAGTGCATTACAGTGATATAGGTACATGTACATACAAATCAGAACTGCGATGGTTAGACAAACATTCTTTTACAAAACAAAGAAGTTGCAAATGAAAATTCTAGAGAAATGAAGCATTGCTCTTCACCACAGCCAAGACTGAAACTACTTCAAATCCCTGCAATACTGTTCTTCTGTAAAGCCTGAGCACTGCTTTTGTGTACAATTTAAGCATGTTTTGCTACCGATGCTTAGTGGTTTATGCATACAGTAATCAATCTCAGCAGCCAAATTTCTTGATATTATTTTCTAGCTTCCCTAAATGCCCAACCATCCAGTGACTGAGTTGAGTCAGTATTCATTATAGTGTTCAATAGTACATCATACATCACATCAAATCACATTTCGTTATTACTAACATTCCTTTAATACTATATTCTTAATCAATTCCATTTTTATTTTCCCCAAGATCTTTATTTACAGGGAAACTGATGAACATCTAAATTTGTGGCTTAATATCCACAAAATTAGTGACATAAGTACACTAGCACTGGAAGCTCCTACTTTGAATTCCAAGTGCAAACTTTGCTCGCAAAAGGTGAAGTAATAGAAGAAAAGTATCCAAGCCTCAAAGAAATGCACGAAAAGAGAATACCAGTAAATATTGATAATGTCCTAGAAATCATAGGAAGACGAAGAGCATTCGAGGAGGTGTGCACAGCGACAGGTCTCAAAAACCGCTGAGCATGCGCACTCAGTTCCCGCCGTCAAGTGTTTCAAAATGGCGGACGACGAATAAGATTTCGCCAAGTAATTCAGCCTTTCATCAGGCTGCTCGTACATTTATTCAAACTTCGATAATCGGTTGAACTACGCCTTCGACGTTTCTAGTTTGCCTTGGCATTGTGTTTAGTGAGATCGGCGGTCTTTTTCTACAGAATATTCACCCTTACCTGGTTCCCCCTTGTGTTAATGTTCGCTACTGCTGGAAGAGAAACTGGACTCTGATTTTCTCGTTTGTTAAGACGGCCCAGTGTTTGTTAAGCTTGAGATTTGGACTACGTTATCGTTGTTTCTTCCGCAAGGAAATATCAAAAATGCCTTTTTTTTCGTTTCCATGATTTTGAGAAAACACTTCCCAAAGGCATTACATGGTTGTAAACCGAAAGGAGCAGCTCAATGAAGCTCTTTAACGATGAATAATGGCTGGATTAATGGCAATCTGACGGCAAGACTTCGTCCGAGCGGATGCAAAATGTGACTCTGTGAGCAGAGACAAGTTGTTTTCTCATTAGGCGTTCCTTTCGTGTTAAATACCATCATGATTGTAATTCCCATCATTTAATCAATGCTCTATTGTAGTGTATTGCACGCCTCTCTTTGTTCATGTGAAATAAGACGGGATTTGTTTAGAATATCAAGATGGAGTTGTAGTCTTTCTTCTCAGCGCCACGGTTAGCTGTCGAATTTTTCCCGCCATTTCAAGGTGCACCCGCTTTGAAAAATTTAGCTTACCTAACTTAAAAAAAAGCAACTGGAATTCTTTTACATCTTGTCTCACTTTTTGTGGAAATCAATAATATGCGTCAAGGGACAACGGGCCCTTCGAGGCGGTAAAGAGAAGGATTACTCGATCAGATCGCTGTTAATGAAATGAATTATGGGAGGGGTATTTTTCTGTTCTTTCGGCCAAATGAAAATTCACGGAAAAGTATTAAACGAGACAACTTGTTGCTTTCCGCAAAGTTCCGCTGGTGATACCTGTCTAGGGAGGCTGACTAAAGTACCCCTAACACCTCATTATAGTGTTCGAGAGCCTGGACCACAGCGATTTAGCTTTCTTTAAACCCGAGCATTTGCAACAAACACTTAAGCTTAAGTTAATTCAAGCAGACGCACAGGAGCGAATAGTTTGCAGCAAACATTATATTTCGCCGAAATAGGTAGGTACATAAGCTTATATTTAAGCTTACTTCTCAGAGTTAAAAATAATCGTACACCGTAGTAGGATGCAAGGTTGGTAGCATAAGCACTTGACTGGCTTCTAATCAGGGCATTGTAATGGTTTCTTTTGTTTTTGAAGCAATAAAGAAAAATTATCTTGCACCATACAATACCTGCGTTTACTTTACGGAGCATCCCTAAAAAGGGCTTTCCAGCATCAGTACCAAAAGTTCAACATACAGAAAATGCTTTTCTAGTTCACACAACTCTACCTAAAAGACTCAACTTATTCATTTTTGATAAAAACAGAAAGCCAGATTTATAAAGCACTTCTGGGTCAATGTGTGATCCAAGTATTGTTGGAATATAAAACCTGAAAAACAATATTTAGGATTTAAAATGAAAAAAAAAATTACTTCATGAATCTGAATGTCAGAAAAAAATGTATCATTCAATGAAAATGTCTGAAAGAAAATAAAAGAATGAAAAAAATACCAATCATTATCAAATCTGGTTTCCCTACAGGTATACAGGTATAGCATCAAAATAATTACATTAGACCTTTTAAATCATTCAGCAGAATGCTAACTTAAATGTCGCCAGATTACAACATGAAAGCATACACAATGTAGTTGAGGAGCTTGAACAAGTCAGTGCAAAGCTACTGGGGAAACCACAAAAGTAACTAAAACGTTATTTTGACTGGCAAGTTGTGCATCACCAGTCTCTGCCCCAACCATTCCATTCTAGTGGGAAAAAAAAATGTGACCAAACATGTAAATTTAAGTTCTTATTTGAAATTGAAAACACACAAATACGTCAGTTTTTGCAAAATCCAAAAGAAGCTGCAGTTTGAGAATGGGATCATAAAGAACCTTTCCCCCTAGGGTCAACCATCACTCTGTAGTCAAGGCTCATTACAAATTTTAACTATATTTGAACATGCATTAGCACTAATAAACAACAAAAGTGCTGAAGTGCTAACCCATGTTTAATGAAGGTATCAAGATAATATTATCCTTGACTGTACTCAACTGTTAATACAGGTAGAAATTAAAGGAGCTTAGTCACGGTATTTTGAGTTATTTTGGCCACATACAAAATAATCTTTAAATGGTAGGAAACCTGAAAATAACAGTTTAATAAGATAGAAAAACACCAATGAGATAATGATAAACCACAAAGGAACAAGGATGGCTAAGGATGGAGAAGATTAATATGGACTACAAACAACAAATTTGAAAAATTGAGGCTAAACTTTTCAATATGTGCAAACCGTGACTGAGCTTCTTTAAAATGTTGTGAACATTTGTAGCAGAACCAGAATTTGGCAAACATGTTCAGCAGTTTCACAGAGCACTGACCAAGCACTATACACAAGGGTGGTAAACACCTCTATGATCTGACTGAAATGGAAGCTTTCTGTGATCAGCATGCTGCTGGAGTGTTTGGTCAGTTGCAAAATACATATATCTACAGTAGTTCAGAGACAAAATGTTTACTTAGTATTTTGTCACAGATATCTGGCATAACATCTTTGTGTGTGTGTGTGTGTGTGTGCTAGAAAAACTCTCCCATCCAGAGGGCAAATGGCTCAAATCTCAAAATGAAAGGAGCCAGTCACAGTTCACTGATTTGTACATAGTTCTTGGGTTCAGCTGCCAACCACAGCCATTACTTAACTATGAAAAGACCTTGGTCAACAGACAAGAAGACAGAAGTACAAAAACAAAATTTGTTTAATAAGGGAGGTAATAAACGTGAGATCACATGTTGCCAATAATCATCAACTGGAATTAAATTAGTTAGTCTAAGCCAGCACTTTTTTGTATTTCCACTTTGTACCCAACTTAGAAAACAGAAAAATTTGTCGCAGATCATGACAAAATTATTGTCCAATCAGTGATCGTAGACAGAAGATGAGTCTACTTTGCATTAATACAAGGAGGTAATACCAATAAGAGTTATGATAGAAGTTTCAGTGTTACTGTATACTCTGAGAGCAGAAATGAACACTGTTTCACCCAAAATTTGCAGAATAGAAAGTTCACGCTCTTCATCAAGGAAGACATTTTTTTGCATGCCAAGCACTATCTGGTCCACAAGTTCCATAGCAAATACCACTTGGCATATATGCACTGCAGTTGTGGATGTACAAAGTCACAACAAAATGGAAGTAGTTGATTTGGGAGATGATATCACTAAGAGTCACCACAATGTTCATGTGATCACCTTGTCAAGGGGATATTGACATTCAGCATCTCCTTGGTTTTGTATCCGTTGAAAGAGGCAATTATCACTGCCAAAACTTCCTTCAACATCTCCCTCTGCAATTCAAAGAGTTCAACTGGTCAAATGCTGAAAAAAGTTTTATGGAATGAAAGTAATCTACATTTGTATAAAATGCAGTGTGCTTTAAGAATTTAGCAAGACATAGGACATGAAATGGTTTGTGCTGCTAAGGTATGGCACATAATTTTCAGAACCACCTTGAAGTTTTCACAGGGAAAAAGATTGAAATCCTTCACTCTAATTTTAGAAGGTAGCTAATTTTGTAACTGTGTAGGAAAATGAAATTTTCAAAAGAGGAGGCTTTAGAAGCAATAAACTGCCTCAAAACTGCAACAAAATCATTCAACCTGTGGTAAATTGTTGAAATTAACTCAAGAAAAAATTTTTAAAAAATTGTCAAAATAATAATTATTATGGTTAATAATCTCCTGGTTTTTTCCGTTTTCGAATTCCTAAGTAATGAAGACATTGCATGGTCAGGTGCTATGGCCACTGGTATGGAGTTTTATTGAAAGGTGGAAACATTACAAACATGTATTGTGAAGTGGACATGATAAAATGAACTATTATTTTTGAAAATTGTACAATGTAAGTTATTAATGACCTTCTTAACTGTATGTATACAGAATTCTGCTTACCAATTTCTTATTCTTGACTTTTACTTTATGAGCTGAAGTGTATGCCAATGACGGCTCAGCATGAAGAAAACAAAAACAGCGGAGATGAAGACGACGACGAACCAGAAGAAAGCTCAAATAGAGAATCAGAGAATCGAGAGGATGACAAGTTCGATGATCGATTAAAGGAAAAAGGTTGATGACATCAATGCAGGCAAAATTTGCGGAGTGCTTCTGAATTTACATACCCTGGTCCCAGAGATTTTTCTTCATTTTTCTCCGCACGAGAGTGCTACGAGAGAGCCGCGAAGCGGTGAAAACACGAGTCGCGAAGCAGCGAGAAACATAAACGAGGTTTTTCTCTCTCGCCGCTTCGCGACTCGTGTTCGCCGCTTCGCGAAAAGAAAAATCAAGAAAAACCTCTGGGACCAGGGTAGAATTTAAAAGGAAACGAATCCACCAGAGATCCCTCCAGTATACACAAATCCCAAACAGA